>NW_011500843.1:9500-82806 GCF_000495115.2 Populus euphratica | reverse complement strand
TAATACTTTGCTTGTTAAATGACTTTTGTTTCTTTTCTTTTGTTTCTTTTTATTTTGTTTTCTTCCTCCTTCTTTTGCTTTCTTCTTCTTTTTTATTTTATTCCTACACGTGCATGAGAGTGTGGTCACGTACATCAAGTGGTAGACTTTGTAGGGTATCCTCATCATTTTCAGAAAATATGGCCGAAGAAGATAATCAATCACTTCATAATGAGAATAATGAGAATAACCGTGCTAGAACACTTAGACACCACATGAATCCCACAAGAACAAGTGCACCATCATGCATAGTTTTTCCTCCTGATGCATCTCATTTTAATTTTAAACCAGGTATTATTCAACTTTTACCTTCTTTTCATGGTTTAGAATTGGAAAATCCATACTTGCATTTAAGGGAATTTGAAGAGGTCTGCAACACATATAATAATTTAAATTGTAGCATGAACACCATCAGATTAAAGCTTTTTCCTTTTTCATTAAAAGATAAAGCTAAAACATGGCTACAAAATTTAAGACCAGGATCCATTCGTGCTTGGGATGAAATGCAACAACAGTTTTTAAAAAAGTTTTTCCCATCTCAGAGAACAAATTCTTTCAAAAGACAAATCACCACTTTCACTCAAAAACCAGGAGAAACATTTTACCAATGTTGGGATAGGTATCGAGACTTGCTTAGTACTTGCCCTCATCATGGTTTTGAAACATGGAGATTGGTTTCACATTTCTATGAAGGGTTAACACCTAAAGATAGACAAATGGTTGAATTGATGTGCAATGGAACTTTTGAAGATAAAGGCCGTGATGAAGCAATGGAGTACTTAGACTTGTTAGCTGAAAATGCTCAAAATTGGGACACCGCGGGGACTTGTGAGGCACCGAGTAAAACTCAACCTCATACATTTAGTGGAGGTATATACAACCTTAGGGAAGATCATGACCTTCAAGCCAAGTTTGCATCTTTAGCTAGAAAAGTCGAGGCACTAGAATTGAAAAAGAGTGGTCAATTAAAATTTGTTGAAAACATTGTGTGTCAAATCTGTGAAACAAATGAACACTCAACGAACAATTTTCCAACCTTGCCTTCTTTTAAAGAATGTCTCCATGAACAAGCCCATGCTTTAAATAGTTTTCAAAGGGCCAACCACAACCCATACTCCCAAACATACAACTCTGGTTGGAGAAATCATCCAAATTTCAATTGGAAGAGTAAGAACAACAATGCACAAACTTCACAACCACAGTTTCAAGCACACTATAATTTCCAAAATTATCATGGATATGCACCTCCTTATGCTCCACCTCCTACAAGAAATTTTGAGGAAACTTTGTATGCATTCATTGAAAAGCAAGAGATAATCAACAATCAACTTGCTCAAAGCATAACAGATTTTAAAGATACTCTTGCAAAATTCACATCTGCTCTCAATTTTCAAGAGCAAGGTAAGTTTCCATCTAAACCACAGCAAAATCTCAAGGAGCAATACAATGCAAATGCAAGTAGTTATGGAAGTCAACACATGGATCAAGTCAAATCAGTCATCACTTTGTGTAGTGGTAAGGTTATTCAAAAACCAATTCTTGAACCTTGTGAGAAAGATGATGAGTCAACCTCTAAGGGTAAGGAAGGGGTTGAATATGAAAATTGCAAAGAAACGACTGATTCTTCGCCAGCACTTTCATTTTCTCATGCCATGACCAATCAGGAAGAAATCGAGGATGAAAAAGGCACCGAAAAGGTTGATGCGGATCTTTTATCAAAAGTGACAATAGATTTGACACCCGACATCACATCAATCGATGATTACTTTCCTGATAAATCTCTACTTTCTCTTAGTTCAATGCCTTGGTTTGCTAAAAATATTAATTTTCTTACTTCAGGATTTTTGCCAGCTCACTAGAGTATTGAAGACAAAAGAAAATTTTTGTGCAACGAGCAAAATTTTCGTTGGGATGACCCTTACTTATTCAATTATTGTCCTGATCAAATATTTCAAAAATGCATTCTCGACAATGAGGTAAGTAATTTCATTAAAGTTTGTCACTCTAAGGCATGTGGGGATCATTTCTCGTCAAAAAAGAGGATTGTAGAAATCTTACAAAGTGGATTTTACTGGCCCATCATATTCAAGGAGTCAGATGCATTCCGCAAAAACTGTGAAAATTGTCAGAAGGTGGGATTTATTTCAAAACACAGAGAGTCTTTAGATAATCTTCTATTGACTCTTAAGTCTCATCATAGTCGAGATAAGCATCGTGTAATTCATGACTTATGAACCCATTTTCATAAAGAACATACTTGACTTAGTCTTGGGAATCCGACTAAAAAAGACCCTGTTTGCCAGTTTTTAAGAAAACTGGATGGGAAGCCTATCCCCGACCCATTGAGGGCGTTTAAGCTGTTCTTGGACGTAAAACCAAGAGAAGATGTGAGCCACATTCACAACTGTGATTTGAATTTTTTTTTTGTTTGTAAAAACTTGTGTCTTTTGGTTTTATTATTGTGTTTTGTTATTTCTTATTTTTGTTTTAGTGTGTTTCAGGTTTTGTTAGTGTTCGTTATTTCAGGTGATATCTTCTATACTCTATCTTTCTACCTTAGAACATTGAGGACAATGTCTCGTTCTGGTTGGGGGGAGAGGGTAGTAGTTGATAAAAAAAAATGTTTTTCATTTCATAAAGCATGTGCATAATTATTGTTACTAGGATGGCAGAGTAAAGGAGTTCTTTTGTTAAAGTGACTCTTGAGACGCATCTTAGTAACCATTCTTAACAAGGTCTATTATAATACTTCCTGAAATATTCAAGTTTACAAACTCTCGTATTGTTACCGCTTAATTCTGCTCATAAACTTATTTAACATGTATTCTTAAACCTTAATTTACACACACACACTTTAATATATGATTGTGGGTTGCATATTGGATTATTACATTATTTATGTTCTTTTGTTAAAGGTAGCAACTAAGGGAAAGGGATTGTATATAATTAAAAAAAAAGAAAAAAGAAAAAAAAAATGATGATAATAAAAATGTAGATAAGTTTGGTTTCGTAGCCTCCCTAACCTAAGCAATTAAGCCCGAAGGGGTGTTTTAACACCTAATACCCTAAACTCAACTGACTTGGGAGCTATTGGCCTAACGCTTGTTACATGGGTTGAGGAGAAAAGCTTAAGGGAATCAAACATTGCACTATCTACATATCAGTATCTGCGACCCGAGTTACTAAGCTCGTAGGGGTGTCTTAACACCTAATGCCCTAAGACCAACTAGTCTGGGAGTCATTAGCTGAAAACTCGTTACATGGGTTAAAGATGCATGATGTTTTTAAATTATATGTATATAGATTTAAAAAAAAAAAAGAAAAAAATGAAAAAAAAGAGACAAAAATAGTAATCCCAACCCAAGGAAGTTAACCTTAAACATTAGAACAAAAATTTTGTTTTCTTCCAAGAAAAGCCCCATAATTATGTGTTGTGATTGATCCTTCCATGAGTCGCATAAATTGGTCATCTACGGGAAGCCGTAAAAAGCTTAGATTGGATTTGAGCCTTCATTTGTGAATTTTTGTGTCTTTTGGTTTTATTATTGTGTTTTGTTATTTCTTATTTTTGTTTTAGTGTGTTTCAGGTTTTGTCAGTGTTCGTTATTTCAGGTGATATCTTTTATACTCTATCTTTCTACCTTAGAACATTGAGGACAATGTCTCGTTTTGGTTGGGGGGAGAGGGTAGTAGTTGATAAAAAAAAATTGTTTTTCATTTCATAAAGCATGTGCATAATTGTTGTTACTAGGATGGCAGAGTAAAGGAGTTCTTTTGTTAAAGTGACTCTTGAGACGCATCTTAGTAACCATTCTTAACAAGGTCTATTATAATACTTCCTGAAATATTCAGGTTTACAAACTCTCGTATTGTTACCACTTAATTCTGCTCATATACTTATTTAACATGTATTCTTAAACCTTAATTTACACACACACACTTTAACATATGATTGTGGGTTGCATATTGGATTATTACATTATTTATGTTCTTTTGTTAAAGGTAACAACTAAGGGAAAGGGATTGTATATAATTAAAAAAAAAACATGAAAAAAAAGAAAGAAAAAAAAAAGAAAAAAAAGAAGAAAAAAAAATGATGATAATAAAAATGTAGATAAGTTTGGTTTCGTAGCCTCCCTAACCTAAGCAATTAAGTCCGAAGGGGTGTTTTAACACCTAATACCCTAAAGTCAACTGACTTGGGAGCTATTGGCCCAACGCTTGTTACATGGGTTGAGGAGAAAAGCTTAAGGGAATCAAACATTGCACTATCTACATATCAGTATCTGCGACCCGAGTTACTAAGCTCGTAGGGGTGTCTTAACACCTAATGCCCTAAGACCAACTGGTCTGGGAGTCATTAGCTGAAAGCTCGTTACATGGGTTAAAGATGCATGATGTTTTTAAAGTATATGTATATAGAGTTAAAAAAAAAAAAGACAAAAATAGTAATCCCAACCCAAGGAAGTTAACCTTAAACATTAGAACAAAAATTTTGTTTTCTTCCAAGAAAAGCCCCATAATTATGTGTTGATACATTGAGCACAAAAGAAAGGTTTATTAATATCTTGTTAAGAGGTATTGAGCAGATATATAAATTTAATGAGAGTTTGTTTATCTGGATAGACTAATGGAAGTTAAATGATGAATACCTTGCTTTGTGGAATATACAAATTGTTTTTCTATTTTACGCTTTGATTACTAGGGACTAGTAATAAGCTGGTTGGGGGGTGTGATTAGTACTTAAAAGTGCATTTTTATCATGGTTTTATATCATCATTTTGCACTTGAAGTATCAATAACTCCTTAACTAAAATATGTTTTATAATAATGTATCTAATAATATAAGATACCTATAATTTGTGGTAAATGTCTATTTTTAATGCAGGCCTATCACATAAATGAAAGGATTGATTGATGACTTGAAGAACTTAAATTGCAAGGATAAAGAGATGGCCAAACTTAGAAAAGAGATGTCGGTGCAATCCAAACCGGAACACTGTTTGGTAATTGGGTCATATCTAGAGCTATATATCTCAAATTTAGGTCTAATTTATATGGATGGAAAGGTAAGACATAGGCCTACAACTTTCATATGGAGCCCAAGATCTAAAAAGGCCATTATCAAGTCCAAATTGTAGCAACAACAAAGAAGCCCGAATCTGTCTTCCAACCCGAGCACTGTTCGGTATTTTGGTCATATCTGGAGTTCTAGAAGTCCAAATGAGCTGAATGTTTTACAGACGAAAGCTGAGACAATTGCCTACAACTTTCATGTTTGCAACTAGCTCCAATTTTGACGTTATCAATGACGTTTTGGGCAGACAAGAGAAGATAAGGATTGTCACCAAGTCAAAAGTTGGCCACCCACTTATCAATTAGTCATCAAATCAATAGTTCCCAATTTTGACCTATAAAAGGAGGCATTTGCCATGCATTTAGGCATCTTGGTTTCCAGATCAAGATCATGCTCTTCCTTTCTCTCTTTGTATTTTTTATGCTTTGTTTTCATTAATATTAAGTTTATGCCTTTCATTTCCTTTCCTTTACTTAGTTAACTTTTATGTTCTTATTTTGTTTATCTATTTTGCTTTCTTTCATTATGTCTAGCTAAGTTAGTTATGTCAAGGTGAAAAGGTTACACTAATGGTGTAAGAATAAGTATAATGTAAACGTAATATGGACTTTAATGTTTGATACTAACATGTTTTATATTTGTTATCTTGTTTACTCTTTAATACTTTGCTTGTGTTTGTTATCTTGTTTACTCTTTAATACTTTGCTTGTTAAATGATTAATCTTGATTTATGTTGTATAACACTTGGTACAACAAATGCTTGGCACTTTCATAGCCCATAATGTATGGTATAACCGACACTTGAGCTATGAAAGGAACTTGATTTGTTGTTAACATAAGTTATAATCATGAATGCTTGACGAGATTTACAAGTATTAGCATTAATTGAATAAGATGACTAATGTAATCATGTTAACAATATATAATCTGATTGGAACCTCCTTTGTGTGTGGTTTCCAATTCAATAATAAGAGTTTATACTATACTTGTTTCACATATCATTAGTGGATCCTCTAACCTTGACATTTATTGTTATCGTTGTTAAATCTTTATGACCATTAGTGGAACCTCTAACCTTGACATTTGTTATTATTATTGTTTAATCCTTACATTAATTTTCCATCTCCAAGTTCTCATCATCTTCTTCTTCTTCTCTTTCTTTATTATTATTATTATTATTACTACTACTATTACTACTACTACTACTACTACTACTATTATTATTATTATTATTATTATTGTTGTTGTTGTTGTTGTTGTTGTTATTGTTATTGTTATTGTTGTTGTGTTATTGTTATTTATAATTTGTACAATTAACCTCCCTGTGGTTCGACCCCGGTCTTGTCGGGTTATTTATTACTTCGACACTCCTGCACTTGGGAGAAGACATCAATCTTTTAGTCGTGTCAAATATTTAATATTTATGAGAAGTTGTGATTGGTTTGTTGGATAATCTCGAGGTAATGTAATATTTTTCAAGTTTATTTACCTAACTTAGTTAATTAATACATTATGTAATTATAATTTTATAAAGGTTCGATATAAATCATGGATGATCGTTCATGGATGTATCGAGATTCATCCCAAGGATTGCGGAGGATGGATTATTGTAACGAGGTTCAGGGTTTTATTAATTTTGCAATATATATTCCTATAAATTTTACTAGAGGCGGCATTAGGTGTCCATGTAGGAAGTGTCAAAATAAAAAGTATCTGCATCCAGATGTTGTAATGATGCATCTTCTACACAAAGGGTTTATAGAGAATTACCAGTGTTGGTATGCATATGGAGAAGTATATGTTAGTGAGAGGAGAATGGAAGAAATGGTGGTTGGGTCTACTTCTAGTGTTAGCAACGAGAATGACAACACTAATACTTACAGAAACATGGTTATGGATGCAATGAGAATGAATCAAGGTAATGTCAGTCAATGTCCAATCATAGAAGAAGAACCTAATATAGATGCAGATAGGTTTTTTGATTTGTTGAAAGATTATGACAAACCATTATGGGATGGCTGCACAAACCATAGTAAATTATCGGTCGTAGCACAGGTGTTCACCATCAA
The DNA here is from genome assembly GCF_000495115.2 of Populus euphratica. Taxonomy (NCBI): domain Eukaryota; kingdom Viridiplantae; phylum Streptophyta; class Magnoliopsida; order Malpighiales; family Salicaceae; genus Populus; species Populus euphratica. The sequence goes on along the minus strand of NW_011500843.1, from coordinate 75,621 downwards.
GTTAGAGCACGGGTTGAGTGAGGCCGAGTATGACAAGATTATTGAATGGGCAAGAAGCATTTTACCTGAAGAGAACAGGCTGAAAGAGAACTTCTATGTTGCGAAGTCCATGATGAAACTCCTCAGTTTAGGATACTAGAAAATTGACATGTGCCCTAACTTCTGCATGTTATACTACTTTGAAAATGCTGAGATGACCGAGTACATGACATGCGGGCATTCCCATTACAAACCTAGAACTAGTAGGGGAAAGACTCTAGTAGCATATAAAAAACTTAGATATTTCCCGATCACACCTCGACTGCAAAGGTTATCCATGTCACCAAGGACTGCTGAGCACATGACATGGCACCAAGCACACCATGTGGTTGATGGAGTGACAGTTCATCCTTCTTACGGCGAAGCGTGGAAATGTTTTAACAGTGTTCATCCTCACTTTTCAGCTGAATCAAGAAATGTGCGTCTTGGGTTGTGTACAGACAGATTCAACCCATTTGGGTCATTTGCTGTTCCTTATTCTCGTTGGCCGGTCATACTCACAGTTTATAACTTACCACCGGGAATGTGTATGAGGCCGGAGTTCATGTTTTTATCTACTGTCATACCCAATCCAAGCAGCCCGGGGTGGAATATAGATGTTTGTCTTCGACCGTTGATTGATGAGTTGGTGCAGTTGTGGTCCTCCGAAGCTCTGACTTATGATATATTGAGGAAACAAAATTTCCTTATAAAGGCGGCTTTGATGTGGACTATAAATGATTTTCCAGCTTATGGAATGCTTTCTGGTTGGAGCACGCATGAGAAACTCGCATGTCCATACTACATGGAAAACAACAAGGCATTCACGCTAGCAAATGGAGGTAAAGCTTCTTTTTTTTATTGTCACCGTGATTAGTACTTAAAAGTATATTTTTATCAAGGTTTTATATCATCATTTTGCATTTGAAGTATCAATAACTCCTTAACTAAAGCATGTTTTATAATAATATTTCTAATAATATAAGATACCTTTAATTTATGGTAAATGTTCATTTTAAATGCAGGCCTATCACATAAATTAAAGGATTGATTGATGAATTTAAGAACTGAAATTGAAAGGATAAAGAGATGACCAAACTTAGAAAAGAGATATCGGTGCAATCCAAACCAGAACACTGTTCGGTAATTGGGTCATATCTAGAGCTATAGATCTCAGATTTAGGTCTACTTTATATGGATGGAAAGGTAAGACATAGGCCTATAACTTTCATATGAAGCCCAAGATCTAAAAAGGCCATTTTCAAGTCCAAATTGTTGCAACAACAAAGAAGCCCGAATCTGTTTTCCAGCCCGAGCACTGTTCAGTAGTTTAGCCATATCTGGAGTTCTAGAAGTCTAAATGAGCTGAATGTTTTACACAAGAAAGTTGAGACAATTGCATACAACTTTCATGTTTTTGAGTGGCTCCAATTTTGACGTTATCAATGACGTTTTAGGCAGACAAGAGAAGATAAGGATTGCCACCAAGTCAAGAGTTGGCCACCCACTCATCAATTAGTCATCAAATCAATAGTTCTCAATTTTGGCCTATAAAAGGAGGCATTTGCCATGCATTTAGGCATCTTGGTTTCCAGATCAAGATCATGCTCTTGCTTTCTCTCTTTGTATTTTTTGTAATGTTTATGCTTTGTTTTCCTTAATATCAAGTTTATGTCTTTCAATTCCTTTCCTTTGCTTTGTTAACTCTTATCTTATTTATGTTCTTATTTTGTTTATTTATTTTTCTTTCTTTCATTATGTCTAGCTAAGTTTATTATGTCAAGGTGAAAAGGTTACACTAATGGTGTAAGAATAAGTATAGTGTAAACTTAATATGGACTTTAATGTTTGATACTAACATGTTTTGTATTTGTTATCTTGTTCACTCTTTAATACTTTGCTTGTTAAATGACTAATCTTGATTTATGTTGTATAACACTTGGTACAATAAATACTTGACACTTCCATAGCCCATAATGTATGGTATAACCGACACTTGAGCTATGAAAAGAACTTGATTTGTTGTTAACATAAGTTATAATCATGAATGCTTGACGAGATTTACAAGTACTAGCATTAATCGAATAAGATGACTAATGTAATCATGTTAACAATCTATAATCTGATTGGAACCTCCTTTGTGTGTGGTTTCCAATTGAATAATAAGAGTTTATGCTATACTTGTTTGACATATTATTAGTTGAACCTCTAACCTTGACATTTGTTATTATCATTATTTAATCCTTACATTAATATTTCATCTCCAAGTTCTCATCATCTTCTTTTTCTTCTCTTTCTTTATTATTATTATTATTACTACTACTACTACTACTACTATTATTGTTGTTGTTGTCATTGTTATTGTTATTATTGTTGTTGTTGTTGCTATTGCTATTATTGTTGTTTATAATTTGTACAATTAACCTCCCTATGGTTCGACCCCGGTCTTGCCGGGTTATTTATTACTTCGACACTCCTACACTTGGGACAAGACATCAATCTTTTAGTTGTGTCACACCGTCGCTTCTTGCCACTTAATCACAAGTACAAAAAGAACAGAAAAGATTTCTTTGTTAGCAGAGTTGAAAAAGATGTTGCATCCCCGCGTCTTTCTAGTGAAGAATTGCATGATGTTGTCTCAGAGTACGGTGACATTGTGTTTGGCCTTCAATCAGGTAAGCAAAAGTTTCGTGGTTTTGGATTGACCCATAATTGGGTAAAGTGAAGTATCTTTTGGGAGCTTCCTTATTGGAAGACCAATCCGCGCTGCCATAACCTTGACGTCATGCAAAGAACATGTTTAAGTACATTTTCAACACCATCATGGATGTGAAAGGGAAGACAAAGGACAACATCAAGGCTAGATTGGATGTAGCTATGTTTTGTAACCATAAAAATATAGGGTTAGTTTGCGATAAGTTATGGGTCGGAAAACCAAGAACAAGCTTTATGTTAAAGGAAAATGCACAACTACTAGTCTAAAATGGCTTAAGAGTTTGCATTTTCTGGATGGACATGCCTCGAACATATTTATGTAAACACTCATCCCATTAGCTTTTTGTGATTTGTTGCTAAAAGGGATATAGGATGCACTCACGGAGATCAGTCTTTAGAGATTTATGCTTCAGCAAGTTAAATGTTGATCATATTGAGAGACTTGAAACAAATATCATTGAGACACTATACAAACTTAAGATGATATTCCCTTCATTATTTTTTGACTCAATAAAGCATCTCCCCATACATCTACCGTTCGATGCAAAAGTTGGATGACTGGTCCAGTATAGATGTATGTACCCATTCAAACAGTTAGATATTATAGTTGCAATGTAATTTATATGTAAAAGTATTTTCTTTTTTTCATTAAAAATATTTGATTAACTCAATGCAGGTACTTGTTCAATCTCAAGAAAAAGGTTAAGAACAAGGTGCATGTTGAGGCTTCGATATGTGAGGCCTATATTGTTGAGGAGATCTCAACATTTATCTTGTACTATTTCAAACCTTATCTGAGAATGAGAATCAATCACGTTCCACAGTATTATGATGGCGGTGAAGTGTCTTCCAGCGGGAACTTGTCAATATTCTCCAATCCTGGACGACTCATATCCAAAAATGCCATAAAAGGAAGAGATTTGTTAGAAATAGAGTTCAAACAAACACATTATTATGTTTGATTTAACTATGAGGAGCTGAGACCTTTTATTTAGTAAGTGTATATATGTGTAATACTAATTAAACTTTGTCAATAATATACTACTAATTATATATTGCAATATAATACACTCATTACCACTTGCAGGGAACATCGATAATATTTGTTGTCCAATAACTCACAGCTGACCGAATCCCAGATCTTTCAATTATGATTAGTACTTAAAAGTGCATTTTTATCATGGTTTTATATCATCATTTTGCACTTGAAGTATCAATAACTCCTTAACTAAAGCATGTTTTATAATAATATATCTAATAATATAAGATACCTTTAATTTATGGTAAATGTTCATTTTAAATGCAGACCTATCACATAAATGAAAATATTGATTGATGACTTTAAGAACTTAAATTGCAAAGGCAAAGAGATGGTCAAACTTATAAAAGAGATGTCGGTGCAATCCAAACCAGAACACTGTTCGGTAATTGGGTCATATCTGGAGCAACAGATCTCAGATTTAGGTCCAATTTATATGGATGGAAAGGTAAGACATAGGCCTACAACTTTCATATGGAGCCTAAGATCTAAAAAGGCCATTTGCAAGTCCAAATTGTAGGAACAACAAAGAAGCCCAAATTGTAGGAACAACAAAGAAGCCAAATATGGAGTTCTAGAAGTCCAAATGAGCTGAATTTTTTATACAAGAAAGCTGAGACAATTTCCTACAACTTTCATGTTTTCACCTGGCTCCAATTTTGATGTTATCAATGACGTTTTGGGCAAACAAGAGAAGATAAGGATTGTCACCAAGTCAAAAGTTGGTCACCCACTTATCAATTAGTCATCAAATCAATAGTTCCCAATTTTGGCCTATAAAAGGAGGCGTTTGCCATGTATTTAGGCATCTTGGTTTCCAGATCAAGATCATGCTCTTCCTTTCTCTCTTTGTATTTTTTGTAATGTTTATGTTTTGCTTTCATTAATATTAAGTTTATGCTTTTCATTTCCTTTCCTTTACTTAGTTAGCTTTTATGTTCTTATTTTGTTTATCTATTTTGCTTTCTTTCATTATGTCTAGCTAAGTTAGTTATGTCAAGGTGAAAAGGTTACACTAATGGTGTAAGAATAAGTATAATGTAAACTTAATATGGACTTTAATGTTTGATACTAACATGTTTTATATTTGTTATCTTGTTCACTCTTTAATACTTTGCTTGTTAAATGACTGATCTTGATTTATGTTGTATAACACTTGGTACAACAAATGCTTGTCACTCTCATAGCTCATACTGTATGGTATAACCAATACCTGAGCTATAAAAGGAACTTGATTTGTTGTTAACATAAGTTATAATCATGAATGCTTGATGAGATTTACAAGTAGTAGCATTAATTGAATAAGATGACTAATGTAATCATGTTAACAATATATAATCTGATTGGAACCTCCTTTGTGTGTGGTGTCCAATTCAATAATAAGAGTTTATACTATACTTGTTTGATATACCATTAGTGGAACCTCTAACCTTGACATTTCTTATTATTATTGTTTAATCCTTACATTAATTTTCCATCTCCAAGTTCTCATCATCTTTTTCTTCTTCTCTTTCTTTATTACTACTACTATTACTACTACTACTACTACTACTACTACTACTACTATTATTATTATTATTATTATTATTATTATTATTATTATTATTATTAGTATTACTATTATTATTATTATTATTATTGTTATTATTATTATTATTATTATTATTGTTATTGTTATTGTTATTGTTGTTGTATTATTGTTATTTACAATTTGTACAAATTATTATTATTATTATTATTATTATTATTATTACTATTGTTGTTGTTGTTATTGTTGTTTTATAATTGTTGTTTATAATTTGTACAATTAACCTCCCTGTGGTTCGACCCCGGTCTTGCCGGGTTATTTATTACTTCGACACTCCTACACTTGGGAGAAGACATCAATCTTTTAGTCGTGTCAAGTTTTTGGCGCCGTTGCCAGGGAGGTAAGTTCTTGTATAAATTATAGTATTTATTTTATTTTCTCTTTTCACTTTTCTTGTATATAACTTTGTTTCTTTTTATTTTGTTTTCTTCCTCCTTCTTTTGCTTTCTTCTTTTTTTTTTTTATTCCTACACGTGCATGAGAGTGTGGTCACGTACATCAAGTGGTAGACTTTGTAGGGTATCCTCATCATTTTCAGAAAATATGGCTGAAGAAGATAATCAATCACTTCATAATGAAAATAATGAGAATAACCGTGCTAGAACACTTAGAGACCACATGAATCCCACAAGAACAAGTGCACCATCATGCATAGTTTTTCCTTCTAATGCATCTCATTTTAATTTTAAACCAGACATTATTCAACTTTTACCTTCTTTTTATAGCTTAGAATTGGAAAATCCATACTTGCATTTAAGGGAATTTGAAGAGGTCTGCAACACATATAATAATTTAAATTGTAGCATGAACACCATCAGATTAAAGCTTTTCCCTTTTTCATTAAAAGATAAAGCTAAAACATGACTACAAAATTTAAGACCAGGATCCATTTGTGCTTGGGATGAAATGCAACAACAATTTTTAAAGAAGTTTTTCCCATCTCATAGAACAAACTCTTTCAAGAGACAAATCACCACTTTCACTCAAAAACCAAGAGAAACATTTTACCAATGTTGGGATAGGTATCGAGACTTGCTTAGTACTTGCCCTCAGCATGGTTTTGAAACATGGAGATTGGTTTCACATTTTTATGAAGGGTTAACACCTAAAGATAGGCAAATGGTTGAATTGATGTGCAATGGAACTTTTGAAGATAAAGACCATGATGAAGCAATGGAGTACTTAGACTTGTTAGCTGAAAATGCTCAAAATTGGGACACTACGGGTACTTATGAGGCACCGAGTAAAACTCAACCTCACACATCTAGTGGAGACATGTACAACCTTAGGGAAGATCATGACCTTCAAGCCAAGTTTGCATCTTTAGCTAGAAAAGTCGAGGCACTGGAATTGAAAAAGAGTGGTCAATTAAAATCTGTTGAAAACATTATGTGTCAAATCTGTGAAACAAATCAACACTCAACCAACGATTGACCAACCCTGCCTTCTTTTAAGGAATGTCTCCATGAACAAGCCAATGCTTTAAACAGTTTTCAAAGGGCCAACCACAACCCATACTCCCAAACATACAACCCTGATTGGAGAAATCACCCAAATTTTAGTTGGAAGAGTGAGAACAACAATGCACAAACTTCACAACCACCGTTTCAAGCACACCACAATTTCCAAAATTCTCATGGATATGCACCTTCTTATTCTCCACCTCCTAGAAGAAATCTTGAGGAAACATTGCATGCATTCATTGAAAAGCAAGAGATAATCAATACTCAACTTGCTCAAAACATGACAGATTTTAAAGATACTCTTGCAAAATTAACATCTACTCTCAGTTTCCAAGAGAAAGGTAAGTTTCCATCTCAACCACAACAAAATCCTAAGGGGCAATATAATGCAAATGCAAGTAGTTCCGGAAACCAACACATGGATCAAGTCAAATCAGTCACTACTCTACACAGTGGTAAGGTTATTGAAAAACCCTCTCTTGAACCTTATGAGAAAGATGATGAGTCAATCTCTGAGGGTAAGGAAGGGGTTGAATCTGAAAATTGCAAAGAAAAGACTGATTCTCCGCCAGCACTTCCATTTCCTCAAGTCATGACCAAACAAAGGAAAGTGAATCACAACTCTGAAATCTTTGAAACTTTCAAACAGGTAAGGATCAATATAGCTTTGCTGGATGCTATTAAACAGGTTCCTTCCTATGCTAAATTTTTTAAAGATCTCTGCACTGTGAAGAGGAAACTGAATGTGAAAAAGAAAGCCTTTTTAGCCGAACAAGTGATATTCTTCAAAACAATAATGCTTTGAAATATAAAGACCCTGGTTGTCCTACAATTTCCTGGTTTATTGGAGAGCATAAAATTGAAAGAGCCTTACTTGATCTTGGTGCTAGTGTGAATTTACTTCCATATTCAGTTTTTCAGAGTCTCAATCTAGGTGAGTTAAAACCAACTTCTATATCTCTTTTACTTGCCGATAGATCTGTAAAAGTGCCTAGAGGAATAATTGAAGATGTGTTAGTACAAGTCGATAAATTCATTTATCCTGTGGATTTTATTGTCTTGGACACACAACCTGTTGAAGTATGTAATTCATTTCCTGTTATTTTAGGACGTCCATTTCTTGCAACTTCTAATGCATTGATTAATTGTAGGAATGGACTGATGAAGCTATCATTTGGAAACATGACATTGGAGATGAATATTTTCAACATTTGCAAGCAACCTAGAGATGATAATGATTTACAGGAAGTGGACTTTACTAAAAAATTAATTCATGATCAATTTCCAACCACTTTCAGTGAAATTGAGATTGATGAATCTGATGATTTGCAAATGATTTATTTTCAGGAAGAATCAAAGACAAGTAATTGGAGGCCACAAATTGAAGAATTGCCACCACGATCAATTAAGTCCATACCTTCAAGTGTTCAACCACCAAAACCTGATTTGAAGCCATTGCCATCCAATCTCAAATACTCATTTTTGCGAGAAAATGAAACTTTTCCGGTAATAATCTCTTCCAAACTTAATGCACATCAAGAAGGTAAGTTATTACAAACTCTGAAAATGCACAAAAATGCATTAGGATGGACCATAGCTGATATAAAAGGAATTAGTCCTTTAATTTGTACACACAGAATTTATTTAGAGGAAAATGCTAAACCCTCTAGAGAAATGCAACGAAGGCTAAATCCTAATATGAAAGAAGTAGTGAAAAATGAAGTCATTAAGCTTCTAGATAATGAAATCATTTATCCTATTTCTGACAGCAAATGGGTAAGTCCTACCCAAGTTGTACCCAAGAAGTCTGAAGTCATTGTGATAACAAATGAGAACAATGAGTTAATTCCCACTAGAACTGTTACTGGTTGGCGCATGTGCATTGACTATAGGAAACTTAATTCAATGACTAGAAAAGATCATTTTCCTTTACCTTTCATGGATCAAATCCTAGAAAGAGTTGCAGGTCATGAATTTTATTGTTTCCTAGATGGCTATTCGGGTTACAACCAAATTGAAATTGCATTGGAAGATCAAGAGAAGACTACTTTCACATGTCTATTTGGTACTTTTGCATATCGAAGGATGCCTTTTGGATTATGTAATGCACCAGCCACATTTCAAAGATGCATGCTTAGTATCTTTAGTGATATGGTTGAACATTTTCTTAAGATTTTCATGGATGATTTTTCTGTTTTTAGCGATTCATTTGATGATTGTTTAACTAACTTAGAAAAGGTTTTGACCAGGTGTGAAGAGAAGAATCTTGTGCTGAATTGGGGAAAATGTCATTTTATGGTAACAAACGGCATTGTACTTGGTCACATTGTTTCATCAAAAGGAATTGAGGTTGACAAATCTAAAATCGAGTTAATTGCAAACTTGCCAACACTAAAATCTCTTAAAGATGTTAAATCATTCCTAGGACATGCTGGTTTTTATAGAAGGTTCATCAAAGATTTTAGTGTAATATCTAAGTCTTTAAGTAACCTTCTAACAAAGGATATTATTTTTGAATAGACTGAACATTGTGAAGAAGCCTTTGTTAAACTTAAAAACTTGCTTACTTGTGCTCCTATCATTCAACTTCCTGATTAGTCATTACCTTTTGAAAAAACAAGAACCACTATAGTGACTATAATCTAGGGAATTATAAATAACATGTTGTTTACCATAACAGAGGATGCATTGCCTATTTTTTTAGTCAAAGAATGGGGCAAACAACATTTCTACCACCTTATTAACATAAATAAAAAAAACATTAAAGGCCCCTATGTGTAGGTCTAAACTTTTAGGACCACATGCAGATCATTTCTTTGTGGGTTAAGTGTTTGGCCTAGTTTACGAGGCCCACAATGTATGGCTTCATTTGTTTTATTTTTATTTTTTTTGTTAATATATTTTTATATATATTTTGAAAATAATTTTTAATTAATACTTCTTTTCTTTTATTTTTTTTGGCTTTTATAACCCTTTTTAAATAACAATTATTTTTTAACTATATTGTGAGTGTTTATTATCTAAAGATATTAGTATGATTCTTCTATAATTTTTTAATATTTTGTATATATTATATATTTATTTATTTATTATGATATTTTTAATATGTAGAGTCTTGCTTAATATTTATTTTACTTTTATTTTATATGTGTGTTGGTTTATATTGCAAATTGATTTTAATAAACAAATTGGTTTATATTGGTTAATGTTTTATATATATATATATTCTTGTTTGCTGTCATTGCCTCTTTTTTATCCATATGGTTCAAATAAAGCTAGCTTATGTAGTTGGTTGGAATTATAACCCGAGTTATTGAATTTTTTTTCTTAAAAGAAAATGCTTCCAACACCTAAATATTTTATTGGAAAAAAATATAGACCCGCAGTGTAGCATGGATACCAGTCTACTATATATTCAGGTAAAATATTCATTGTCCTTACATTCTAAAATATACCATTTATATCCTTGTATATGAAATTAGTTTTCAATCTATCATTCTTAAAATCATTAGAAAATATTAACTGAACACACACACACACACACACACATATATAATTTTATTTTTTAAGAAATAAAAAACTAAAAAACTCTATAAAAAATTGAAAAAAATAAAAAAATAAGAAAAAAAATAGTGTATATAAGAAAAAGAATAAAAGACAATAAAAAAGATTAGGTGTGTAGACATGGCTTAGATAGTCGATCATGCCTAAAGCTTTAAAAAAAGCCCTAGTAAATGGGCTTGCCAACCCAAGCTTGAGCACCTGGGCACAATTATTCATTTTTTTTTGTTTAAGAGATAATGATATATGGTGGATGGAAAAACATGGAGAGAAATATTTTGAGTTAGAAATCTATTTTATCTAACTATTTTCATCTAAAAACACTTAAAAATACCATAAAAGCCTCACTAAACTACTTGTCAAACACAAAAATACTTTGAAAATAAAAAAACCAATCTCATTTTTTAGGTGTCTTTGGAGAAAAAATTAACACCATCAATTTTTTTTTTTTTGATGAATAAAACTAATTTTTTTATCAAATAAGACTTTTTGACACAAAAAACAAGTTTCTTCATCAAAAAATGGCTAAACCTATGTTTTTTTTCTCTTTCCTCACCATTATTAGGATACTTTCTCCGTCCTTTTTTAAAACCAAGAACCAAGAAAAGGGGGGTTTTATGATGTTGATTTTCTTACAATATATTTGATAATTTTATAAGTCATGGGGGCTTGTTTTAGTAATAAAGCAACTATTTTTTAAAAATTGGGTTTTATGATGTGGCCACTTGATGTTTTTGGATCGTAATTTAGTTTTATAGGCATTGAAGAATTTTCTAGATATTATTTGCAATGTTATTTAGATAATATAGTTCAATAATCAAGCTTTATGATATTTTTTTTTGAAAGAAAACAATAATAATCATGAATTCAAATTTGACGTATATTTGATGACATCTTTTAAGAAAATGAGAAAGTGACATATTGGACAACCTTTTTTTAAAATATTGAAGAGCAAGCACATTTAATTGACTCGAGTTAACTAGAATAACTTGTCAAACATCCAACCTAAATCATGGGAGGGTGATAACTCTATAGGAAGCAAATAAGAAACAATCATAAAGGAAAAGTCTTAACTCATCCAATATTGATGGTTGAAATTTGAAAAAAAAATATTAAATTAAAAAAAAAAGATTTGGTTGAATCTAGATTAACTTGCCAAACAAGTAGTCTAAGCCATGCACCCTATTATGTATAAAAGCCTTTTATACATTTTTCTTGTAATTATATGACAACAAAAAAACATATCAAAATATTAAGGACAAAGAAAATAGTGGGATGTTCTTTAGAGACTACGATAATCCTACCGAAAGCAAACTAAAACATATCACAAAGTCCAATTAAAAACAACTAAAAACAAAAGAATTAAATTGAGAAATAAAAGTCAATGAAAAAAATCCATTAAAATATGAGATGAAATAAATAAATAAATAATAAAGGTTAGGTGTTCGGCCTAGGCTACCCAACAACCCTTGGCCAACAAGCCAAGTGCGTGGGCTTGTCAGCCCAAGCCCGTATACAGAGGCCTTTTATTTTTTTTATTTATTAAACTAGATGGATGATGGATAACTATTTATAAAAAAACAAATGATGCGGTGTTTGATGAGCCAAATGACATGTCATATGCAACCTAGAATTCTGACACTAGAAAATATGGGGTGATGAATTTTTTATCCTAAAATCTATTTAAACCATTTATTATTTGAAAATAACTAAAAAACACTATAATAACCCAAACAAACCCACATATGGTCTTAAATTAGCAAAAAACAATTAGCTAAAAAAATCAATGCAAACCCAAAAAATCTTCTCAAGGTTAGATCTAATCTCTTAAGAACTTCTAAAATGAAATAACATCCAAGTGGAACTCCAATTATAAAATGAAATCCGTTGTCATTGAGATTAACCATTTTGGGTGATAAACTTCTCAAGATGGACATTAAATTTTCACATATGATCCATCAAAGGAGTCTCTTATTTTTAGAGGCATGCATTGAATTTTAATGAATGATCAAATCAATAAGTCTCGTATTTTTTAGAATTGACGTTAAACTTTTATGAATGACCAAATAAACGAGTCTTTTATTTTACAAATTAATGTTAAATATTGTGAATGACCTAATTAACAACTCTCTTATATTGTAGGGACTAATGTTGAATTTTTTAGATGGCCTAATTGACAAATATGCTATTGTAAGGGATGAATGTCAAACTTTTTATGAAATTGCTAATCAACAAGTCTCTTATTTTTAGGGATAAATGTCAAATATTATGCAAATAATTGGATATAAATTAAAATAAATTGACAACTCTCTTATACTGTAGGGACTGATGTTGAATTTTTTAGATGGCTTAATTGACAAATATGCTATTTTTAGGGATGAATATCAAATTTTTTATGAAAATGTTAATTAACAAGTCTTCTATTTTTAGGGATAAATGTCAAATTTTATGCAAATAATTGGATATAAATTAAAATGAATTGCAAAATAATTTAAACAATTGAAAGCATTTGTAGCATAGAATTTAGAAGATAACATATGGAAAATGTAAACTTTAATCTAAAAGGATATGGTAAGGGTGATATTTATTTTTCTTGAAGTATAGTCAATCTCTTACTTAAATCTACAAAACCATTTGGATAATTGATGCAGTTCAGGTAGGGTTACTTTGCATAATTTGGTGTGAGATTTGAACCTTAATGACTAGAAAGGAGACTGAAATTTTTAACTATTAACTCAATCTCTTGTGCTAGGCCAATAACTATTTGAGAATTAGTCGCGGACAGTTTGATATATAGTATATTAGCGCTATCCCAGGTCCATGAATCTAAGTTATGAGAAAATTCTAACAATACGCCATATCTTTGTTACATGATCGCGTGAAACATCTTTAATTCGTGGACAGTTTGATATATAAATTGTGTTGCATCGAAAATACATTGTTCTGGCAGTTGAAAGCAAAAGCAGAGTATGGAGGAGAAAACCTATGAATACATGAATACATGCAAGAATTGAAAGCCAAAAGCAGTCAACAATTTTTCACTTCCCACCATGCATGAAGCCAGAAAATGATTTCCCCATAATTCGGAGTGAGAACCTTTTCTTCTGATTATTGCTGATCTTGCTCTCCATGTGACCAAGTTGGCAGCGAGGAGTCATTGCTTTCGGAGCTCTGTTCATTATTTTAAGCACAGATGTATATAGGCGATTTGATTATAGGTTTTTGTCTTGTCATTAACAAAATTTACGAACATTGTTTTGGCAGTTGAAAGACCACTGGACCAGTCTACTGCCAAGACAAGATCACCGGGGATCAGAGAAAAGGATTCTTAAATGATACTCACGATGCCAACCAGACCATTGTCTTGCCAAGACCAGTTAACTGGGCATCAGAAAAGAAGATTCTTACATGATACCTTTGATGCCAACCAGACCATGTGGGCTGACTAATAGCCTGAATTTCTTCAACATGAGAAACTATGGATGCGTATATACGTGGAATATAATGTTCTCTTTGGCTAAAGGTAAGTGGCAAAGAGATTAGAGATCATGCACGTATTGAGAAAAGAGATTTTTTAAAAAATAAAAAATAGCACATTCATCAAAAATATTTTAAAAAATAACAAAATAAAAAAAAATAATTATGCTTGGAGAATGTATTAATACCTTTAAAATGTTTTACCTGAGGTAAACTGCATTATATGATCTAGATATATTGTAAAGGTATTGATTGGTTCATCACAAGTGATTCATTTATAACTCAAAACAAAGATTTGTATTTATAAATAAAATTGACATTTTAAAATTATTATGTGCTCATATGCCTAGATTAATCCTTTTAGAAAAAATATATGTAAGTACTCTGACAAGGTTTATTTATTATAGAAAGAGAAAGTATTTTCCACAACTTGTATATTGTAGTGAAAGATACTTTCAATTAAAATTGATAAATATTAAATATAATTCTGAGAATTTTCTAATTAACTTTTTATATTTAAATATCAGTTTAGTTGTATATCCAACATTTATACTAGAATATATTGTTCATTAATTTTTAGATAATAGAAAAAATAGGGTTACTGAAATATTAGTGAAATCTTGAAGGAATTTTACAAATTTGTTGTAATTTCCACGAAAATACAGAAGTTTTCTAAAACAATGCTAAAAAAAACATTTTCTCTCTTTTTTTACAAAATAAAATGCAATTTGTTTTGTAAGGATTGAGCCGTATACAACAAGCAGAAATTATTTTTTATATTTTTTTAAGGATATCTTTGACAAACACCCATTTTTTTCTAAAATCAAAACTGTTAAAATAAGCTAATGGGGTGTTTGCCAAACACACTTTAAAAAAAAAAATCTTAGCAAAAACTTTGTTAGCCAAATAAGGTCTAAATCTTTAACCTAACTGAGTTGACTCGAAACTTCTAGTTAAACCATAAATTAGAGCAAAGTCTACTAGTTTGAAATGGAAAACAAACCAAAACCTAAACCGGAATTCAAAATAATTCAAACTTAAAAATAAATTATCAAAACCCAAAAAAACAAAAAAACAAAAGAACATTTAACATGAACCTAACAATATGGATTCCTAATTAAACTAGATATGAATACATAAAAGATATAGACACCTTAGAAATCATGCAATGATCAATACTTTAGCATCCATTTACTTTGATTATTACTAAAAAATCATGATTTTGTCAAAAATAGATTTTAGCTCATGATTAGTACTTAAAGTGCATTTTTATCAAGGTTTTATATCATCATTTTGCATTTGAAGTATCAATAACTCCTTAAATGTTTTATAATAACATATATAATAATATAAGATACCTTTAATTTGTGATAAATATTCATCTTAAATGCAGGTTGATCACATAAATGAAAGGATTAATTAACGAGTTTAAGTACTGAAATTCAAAGGATAAAGAGATGGCCAAACTTAGAAAAGAGATACTAGTACAGTCCAAACTGGAACACTATTTGGTAATTAGGTTATATCTGAAGTTGCAGATCTCCAATTTAGGTCTACTTTATATAGATGGAAAGGTAAGATATAAGCCTATAACTTTCATGAAAGTTCAAGATTTAAAAAGGTCATTTTCAAGTCCAAATTATAACGACAATGAAGAAGTCCAAATCTATCCTACAGCCCAAATAATGTTAAGCGTTCAGCCCATATCTAAAGTTCTAGATGTCCAAATGACTTAATTTCTTTTTCTTAGAAAGCTGAGATAATTTTCTAGAACTTCTATATGGAGGTCTGTTCAAATTTTGACGTTATTAATGATATTTTATTCGGACAAGAAGATAAAGATTGTCACTAAGTCAAGATGTGGTCACCCACTCATCAATTAGTCATCAAATCAATAGTTTTCAATTTTGGCTTATAAAAAGAGACACTTGTCATGTATTTAGACTTCTTGATTTCCAGATCAAGATCATGCTCTTGCTTTCTCTATTTGTATTTTTATAATGCTTAAGTTGTGCTTTCATAAATATCTTGTTTATGCCTTTCAATTCATTTCCTTTACTTAGTTAAGTTTTATTTTATTTATGTTCTTATCTTGTTTATTTATGTTTCTTTATTTCATTATGTTTAGCTAAGTTTATTATGTCAAGGTGACAAGGTTACACTAATGGTGTAAGAATAAGTATAGTGTAAACTCAATATAGACTTTAATATTTGATATTAACATGTTTTGTATTTGTTATCTTATTCACTCTTAATACTTTGCTTGTGAAATAGTTAATCTAGATTTATATTACATAACATTTAATATAACAAATATTCGGCACTTTCATAGCCAACTATATGGTATAACCTATACTTGTCCTATGAAAGGAACTTGATTTGTTGTTAACATAAGTTATAATTATGAATGTCTGACAATATTTACAAGTATTAGCATTATTCGAATAAGATAAATAATGTAATCATGTTAACAATTTATAATGTCATTGAAATCTCCTTTGTGTGTGGTTTCCAGTTGAATAATAAGAGTTTATATTATACTTGTTTGAAATACCATTAGTGGATCATTTAACCTTAACATTTGTTTTTTTTTTGTTTAATCCTCACGTTGGATCTTTCATCTCAAAGTTCTCATCAACTTCTTCTTCTTCTTCTATTATTACTATTATTGTTATTATTACTACTACTATTGTTGTTGTTGTTGTTGTTGTTGTTGTTGTTATAATTTATACAATTAACCTCCCTATGGTTCTACCCTAGTCTTCTTGGGTTATTTATTACTTTGACACTCCTGCACTTGGGAGAAGACATCAATATTTTGATCGTGTCAGTTCAAAACCAAAATCCTAGAATTAAAACCTACTGAAAAAAATCTCAAGTTAGCCATATGGACTCTACTTTTAGATTAGAAAGCATACCTTCATGCTCCTAGAATAACTATCACCATCTTTGTTTTCCTTTGCTAAGTATTGCTTCTACAAACATACTAAACTTTCAAAGCTTAAGAAATTCTTATGCTAGGCTTTTAAATCTTCACACTTAGAGTTTCTTTATCAACCTTTTTCTCTCCTTCTACCCTAATTTTTTAGAGGAGTATTTGTAGGGTTTCAGGCTAGAGTTTAATTAAAGATTAATCCCTCTTCATCAAAACATAGCTTTTTGTTCAAAATGACAGAGTTTTTAGCTATAGTTTATAATTGTGAGTGATGTACCTGCATTGGTTTTACTATAATGGTTTTTTCAAACATATAGACTAAAGAGTTTGTTTCTGGCCATTTGATCTTCTGAAAATTATGATCAATCCTTGATAAGAACCATTGAGAAGACTTGAAATGTCAACCCGTAAAAAAAATTAGTGGTTTTGTGAAAGAGATATCACAATCATCAATGATGGAGTTACCTATTTTCACAGCTTTGTTAAACAACTCCAATGTAAAAGTCATTAGGAACCACCTGATCTTGGTAAAGGAGAAGTATAACTTCTTCTTTTTTTTATCCATCCTTGCTTAATTTGAAGCATGTAGCTCCATATTTATTCGTTTGAAAGTGCTAACCCAATCAGCCTATAATCTAAAAATATAGTGATGGCTGATCAAGGATAAGATTTTGTTGAATTCATTTAAGAAATGAGATGTAAACATTTAATAAAAGTAACTGATCCTTATAGAGAGGGTGTTTCCCAGTTAAATAATGGTGGTTACAGTCCCAAAAGTGGTCGAACATGCTACATTCATTCGTTTGAAAGTGTTTATTTAATCAACCAAAACTACCAAAAAAGAAACTAAATAGTGGTTGAATGATGTGTCTTCTTAGCTAAACCCTAGAAATTAGGGTTTTTAATTTGGAATTTGAGAATTTTCACTTTAGTCTTTATTCTTCCAATTACTTTTAATTGCACCTATAATTATCTTTCAAACTCTTAATTTCATATAATTTCACCCTTGTTAAATTCAATCATCAGCCCTGAAGTTCAGCATTGTTTTCATCTTAGCCTTTGGTTTTTAATTTTTCACCATCAAAATTTTAATTTTCGTAATTTGATCCCTTAATATGGTCAATTCCAGTCCTTATAATCACTTGTTTTTTTCAATTTCGTTTCTAGTTTTGCATTTCTTCAATCAAGTCCTTAATTGCTTACCAAACTTCAATATTTATATAATTATGCACTTGAATTGATCAAATTAACTCCTTAGAATTATAATTTGACCTCCAAACTTTAATTTCTTTCAATTAAAGTCTAAATTGACCTTAAAAATTAATTTTTCTAGCAATTAAGCCTTCTAGAATTTTCATTGAGCCCTTAGCTATCTAAGTTTGTATTTTTACCCTAAATAAAAATATTTTCACCAAAGGACCCTTTTATTAATTAGAATTAGGTTACCAATTTTATCAATCTTATATATTTTGTGCTCTTAACATCAATTTAGACAATCTTCTAAGCTTTCTTCATGTATAATTTTTATATTTTTTATTTTATTTTTTATTTTTTATTTTTTTATTCTCTTAAATTTTTTGTGGGGTCAAAAGTGGATAATAGTAGAGGGTATAAAAGTTTAATTGGAAGACCTAGAACATCGGAGCTATATAGAAGAGGAATAATCTCCACATTAATAGAGGACGTTATCACCTTGGGCCCCCTTACTTTTCTAGCAGTCGTAATGGTAGAAAGAAGTGAGGATTGAAGAAGGTTTTATGAAAGCATGAGGAAAAAAGTTATGGTAAAAATTATCTCTATTTTCAAATTGCTCTCTTCTTGTAAGAAATTAGAAATTTCTAAGTCAAGGAATTCTAAAAAAAAAAAAAGGCTTTAAGAAAAGTATATAAAAAAAGGAAGATAGGAATGAAAGACAAATGGTACAATCCTAGGAAAGCTAAAATCCTACAATATTTATTACACAATGTTTGGTGGTCTTAACAATTATTTTTCTTTTCCTTAGAAAATCTTTTTAGATCTACAATGCCTTAACTCTTCTTCCCAAATGAATACAAGACATGTACTAGCAAATTGCCTCCATAAAAATCTCTTAACCTTCCAATACAAGATTACACATTAAAGGCTTATAGGGCAACTAATGGGTCAACTTTTTTTGTTAAGATTTTTATAAATAGAAATAATTTCTTTTTTAAAAAAATAAGTATGGAAAACATATCAAACCTAAAGAACTTGGATTTTATAGTTAGCTAAATATAAGATAAGGTGGATTTGGCAAATATGTCAAACCTAAAGAACTTGGACTTGGTAGTCAGTCAAGCTCAAGGTAGTGTAGGTCAAGCAAACATGCCAAACCTATAGGACTTGGGCTTGGTAGTCAGCCAAGTTCAAAATAGTGTGGGTTTGGCAAACATACTAGGCCTCAAAGAATTCGGGCCTAGTAAATTACGAAGCCTAAAATAGCATGCATAGGTCTGAGAAAAAATGCCAAACCCAAAGTACTCAGGTTTGACTACTGATTAGTACTTAAAAGTGCATTTTTATTAAGGTTTTATATCATTATTTTGCACTTAAAGTATTAATAATTCTATAACTAGAGCATGTTTTATAATAACATATCTAATAAATATTAGATACCTATAATTTATGGTAACTGTTCATCTTAAATACAAACCTATATATAAATAAAATGATTGATTAATGAGTTTAACTACTAAAATTGAGAAGACAAAGAGAAGGCTAAGCTTAGAAAATAGATGTTGGTTCAGTCCAAACTGAAACATTATTCAATCATTGGGTCATATTTAGAATTGTAGATCTTGAATTTCAGTTTAGTTTATATGGCTAAAAAGCTAAGACACATGCCTAAAATATTCATGAGAGTCTAAGACTCAATTCTATTGTTTAGAAGTCCAAATCTTAGTATCAAAAGAGAAGTTTAAATCTGCCCTGCAGCCTAGACATTGTTCAGTGTTCAGCCTGTATCTCGAGTTTTAAAAGTCTAAATGCACTGATTCTTTTTTTTTTTTTTTAAAGGTGAGACAATTTTCTAAAAATTTTATGAAGACAATATATTCAAATTCTTATGTTAGCATTGACGTTTTCTCTAGATAAGGAGATAAGGAATGTTATCAAAGTCAAGATGTGGCCACCTGACACGACGAAAAGGTTGATGTCTTCTCCCAAGTGCAGGAGTGTCGAAGTAATAAATAACCCGGCAAGACCGGGGTCGAACCACAGGGAGGTTATTTGTACAAATTAAAAACAACAATTATAAACAATAATTATAAACAACAACAATAATAATAGAAGCAATAATAATACTAATAATAATAGTAGTAGTAGTAGTAGTAGTAGTAGTAGTAGTAGTAGTAGTAGTAGTAGTAGTAGTAGTAGTAGTAGTAGTAGTAGTAGTAGTAGTAGTAGTAGTAGTAGTAGTAGTAGTAGTAGTAGTAGTAGTAGTAGTAGTAGTAGTAATAATAATAAAGAAAGAGAAGAAGAAGAAGATGATGATGATGAGAACTTGGAGATCAAATATTAATGTAAGGATTAAACAATAATAATAACAAATGTCAAGGTTAGAGGTTCCACTAATGGTATATCAAACAAGTATAGTATAAACTCTTATTATTGAATTGGAAACCACACACAAAGGAGGTTCCAATCAGATTATATATTATTAACATGATTACATTAGTCATCTTATTCAATTAATGCTAATACTTGTAAATTTCGTCAAGCATTCATGATTATAACTTATGTTAACAACAAATCAAGTTCCTTTCATAGCTCAGGTGGCGGTTATACCATACATTATGGGCTATGAAAGTGCCAAGCATTTGTTGTACCAAGTGTTATACAACATAAATCAAGATTAGTCATTTAACAAGCAAAGTATTAAAGAGTGAACAAGATAACAAATATAAAACATGTTAGTACCAAACATTAAAGTCCATATTAAGTTTACATTATACTTATTCTCACACCATTAGTGTAACCTTTTCACCTTGACATAATTAACTTAGCTAGACATAATGAAAGAAAGGAAAACAAATAAACAAAATAAGAACATAAAAGTTAACTAAGTAAAGGAAAGGAAATGAAAGGCATAAACTTGATATTAATGAAAGTAAAGCATAAACATTACAAAAAATACAAAGAGAGAAAAGAAGAGCATGATCTTGATCTGGAAACCAAGATGCCTAAATGCATGGCAAATGCCTCCTTTTATAGGCCAAAATTGGGAACTATTGATTTGATGACTAATTGATAAGTGGGTGGCCAACTTTTGACTTGGTGACAATCCTTATCTTCTCTTGTCTGCCCAAAACGTCATTGATAACGTCACAATTGGAGCCAGTTGCAAACATGAACGTTGTATGCAATTGCCTCAGCTTTCTTGTGTAAAAACTTCAGCTCATTTGGACTTCTAGAACTCCAGATATGGCCAAAATACCGAACAGTGCTCGGGCTGGAAGACAGATTCGGGCTTCTTTGTTGTTGCTACAATTTGGACTTGATAATGGCCTTTTTAGATCTTGGGCTCCATATGAAAGTTGTAGACCTATGTATTACCTTTCCATCCATATAAATTGGACCTAAATCTAAGATCTATAGCTCTAGATATGACCCAATTACCGAACAGTGTTCCGGTTTGGATTGCACCGACATCTCTTTTCTAAGTTTGGCCATCTCTTTATCCGTGCAATTTAAGTTCTTCAAGTCATCAATCAATCCTTTCATTTATGTGATAGGCCTGCATTAAAAATAGACATTTACCACAAATTATAGGTATCTTATATTATTAGATACATTATTATAAAACATATTTTAGTTAAGGAGTTATTGATATTTCAAGTGCAAAATGATGATATAAAACCATGATAAAAATGCACTTTTAAATACTAATCATATTGCATGGGGATCATGGAGAGCTGATCAGTGGAGATGAGGCTGAAACTGAAGATGAAGATGAGGCACAAATGGAATAGGAAGAGGATTTCGAACCAGTGAAGGGAGATTTGTTGGTTGTGCAACGGGTTCTAAATGCACAAGTTGATGTTAGTGCTGAGCAACGTGAGAACATCTTTCATACTCAATGTCAGATTCGAGATAAGGTGTGTGGGATGATCATTGATAATGGAAGTTGCACTAATGTTGCGTCAACTACCTTGGTGGAGAAATTGGGTTTAACTACCATTCCACATCCCAGACCGTATAGTTTGCGATGGTTGAATGAGAATGGGGAGATTCGGGTGACAAAGCAAGTTCTTGTGCCCTTTTCCATTAAAACCTATCATGACGAGATTTTGTGTGACGTTGCGCTGATGTCAGCTAGCCATTTGTTACTGGGTCGTCCATAGCAGTTTGATAAGGATGTGACCTACAATGGACGAAAGAACACTTATTCTTTCATGCTGAATGGAAAGAAGGTGAACTTGTTACCATTGAGTTCTCAACAGGTTAGAGAGGATCAGTTACGAAGCCAACAAAAGGAGGTGCAATCACGTAAGGGGCTGTTGTTAGCCAAAAAAGGCGATATCAAACAGGCATTAGCTTCGACGGGGGTTGTTTTCATGATCTGGGCAAAGCAATTGCTACAAGTAGAAGGACTGGACTTACCAACACATATTAAGGAATTGCTAGAAGAATTTAAAGATGTGTTTCCAGATGAATTACCTAAAGGGTTACCGCCTATTCGTGGAATTGAGCATCAAATTGATTTGGTGCTGGGAGCTTCACTTCCTAATAGACCAGCATACAAATGTAATCCAGCGGAAGCAAAAGAGATTCAAAGGCAGGTTGGTGAGCTTATAGAGAAGGGCTATGTTTGAGAATCACTTAGTCTATGTTCCATACCTACTTTGCTTGTACCAAAGAAAGATGGTAATATGAGGATGTGTATGGGCAGTCGTGCTATCAACAAAATAACAGTTAAGTATCGATTTCCTATACCCAGACTTGATGATTTGTTTGGTGAGTTGCATGGTGCTGCATTGTTTTCTAAAGTTGATTTGATGAGTGGTTATCACCAAATTAGAATGAAAGAGGGAGATGAATGGAAAACAACATTTAAAACTAAACAGGGGTTATATGAATGGATGGTAATGCCGTTTGGGTTATCTAATGCGCCTAGTACATTTATGAGGCTTATGAATCATGTTTTGAGGAAGTATATTGGGCTGTTTGTTGTAGTATATTTTGATGATATCCTAGTGTATAGCAAGACCTTTGATAATCATGTGAAGCATCTTAGAGTTGTTTTTGAAACTTTGAGAGATTCTAAGTTGTATGGGAAACTCACAAAGTGTTACTTCTGTAAAGAAAGTGTCATGTTTCTTGGATATATTATCTCTAGTGAGGGAGTTAAGGTTGATGAGGAGAAAATTGAGGCAATTCGGGACTGGCCAAAACCTGCTAGTATCGCTGATGTGAGGAGTTTTCATGGTTTAGCTTCTTTCTACAGGCGATTTGTGAAAGACTTCAGCTCTATTGTTGCTCCCATGACAGAATGCTTGAAAAAAGGGAATGAGTTTAGATGGAGTGCAGAGGCGTAGAAAGCTTTTGAGCTAATTAAAGAAAAGTTGTGTACTACTCCTGTTTTAGCACTTCCAGACTTTGCTAAAACATTTGAAATAGAGTGTGATGCTTCCGGAGTTGGAATTGGGGCTGTTTTGATGCAAGAAAAGAGGCCGATTGCATTCTTCAGTGAAAAGTTAAATGGAGCACGTTTGAACTACTCTATTTACGACAAGGAGTTCTATGCTTTGATTCGGGCTTTGGAGGTATGGCAGCATTACTTGTTGCCAAAAGAATTCGTTATTCATACTGATCATGAATCCTTGAAGTATCTTAAGGGGCAAAGGAAGCTGAATCGAAGACATGCTAAATGGGTGGAGTTTATGGCGTCATTTCCTTATGTCAAAAAGTACAAGAAAGGGCAGGTTAATGTGGTTGCTGATGCTCTTTCTAGGAGGTATGCATTGATCTCTATGATGAATGCAAGGCTGATGGGTTTTGAATAGGTGAAGGATCAGTACGCTAATGATTCCTACTTTGCTAATGTGGTTACCGAATGTGCAAAGGGAGCTTGTGACGGGTTCTTTATGCATGAAGGTTACTTGTTCAAAATAGGCAGAATGTGTATTCCTTCAGGTTCATTACGGGAGTTGCTTGTACGAGAGGCTCATGGTGGTGGTCTTAGTGGTCATTTTGGGGAGAAGAAGACTTATGAGTTGCTGAAAGAACATTTCTTTTGGCCTAGCATGTTACGGGATGTGCACAAGCTGATTGAGAGATGTGCTATTTGCAAGAAAGCTAAGGGTAAAGAGAATGCATATGGGCTGTATATGCCGTTGCCTATTCCAGAGCAACCGTGGATGGATGTTAGCATGGACTTTGTACTGGGGTTACCGAGAACACGGTGTGGAAAGGATTCAATAATGGTTGTGGTTGATAGATTCTCCAAAATGTCCCATTTCATTCCTTGCAACAAAACTGACGATGCTGTACATGTAGCTGATTTGTTCTTTCAAGAGATTGTTCGTTTGCATAGAGTTCCTAAAAGCATTGTCTCTGATCGTGATACAAAGTTCTTAAGCTACTTTTGGAAGACTCTTTGGAGGAAGCTAGGAACGAAGTTACTTTTCAGTACGGCATGTCATCCACAAATTGATGGACAAACTAAGGTAGTAAACCGAACTTTATCTTCTTTGTTACGAGCTGTTATACATAAGAATTTGAAGAGTTGGGATACTTGTTTGCCTATTGTGGAGTTTGCATATAATCGTAGTGTGCCATGGCTACAAAATTTTCACCATTTGAGGTCGTGTATGGCTTTAATCCTTGTGTTCCTATTGATCTTGTTCATATTCCAATTGATGAGAGGACATCTATAGATGGAATTAGAAAGGCAGAATTGATGAAGAAACTACATAAGCAGGTTCGATTACATATTGAGGAGAAAACAACAAAGTATGCTAAACAAGCTAACAAGGGGCGGAAAATGGTTAGGTTTGAACCTGGTGATCTTGTTTGGATTCATCTTAGTAAGGGCAGATTTCCAAGCAAACGTAAGTCCAAGTTGATGCCAAGAGCTGATTGTCCATTTCGGATTATAGAGAAGGTGAATGATAATGCGTATAAGGTAGATCTTCCTGGTGATTACAATGTATCAGCTACTTTTAATGTGAAAGACTTGACTCCATACTTGGATGATGACAATGATTATGATTTGAGGACAAATCATTATCAACCCGGGGCTGATGATATGCATCATGGGAATGATAATCCATCTCGTAAAGGTAAATCAAATATGCAAGAGGATTCAGATGGTCCAATGACAAGAGCGAGAGCGAAACAACTACAAAGGACCTTGACGAGTCATATTGGAATGATTGAAGCTGCATCGGAGTTAAAATTTGGCAATCAGTTTCAAATTGGTTCAAGGGTGCTTATTTGCCTACAATTGGAGCTTAAAGATGGGAAGAGCCCTTAATGGTTCTTTTGATGCTGGACTACTTGAATTTGGGTTGATAATGCAAATAAGTTAAGAAATTGATGCTGTTTACGTCAGAATAGTAGATGAATTTGAACCCGAATTTGAAGTCATCCATTGCATGTGAAAACAATACTAATCTAGGTGGATTTCAAGTTCAGAACGTGATCTTTCTAGATTGTCCAACCATGATTGCATTGGACTTTTGTGCAAGAAGTTATAGCCATTTTAAATTTGGTCTGTTTATGTTTCAATTAAAGTCAGAAAATGTGTGCTAGTTTAATTTGTCTGGTTACTTTGTCAAAGTCCAATTTTTGGGCTTGATTGTTGTCATGTTGAATTTTCCTAAGTGTGGAGGGATGTTCCATTATAAATATGGCATCAGAATATGTAATAAACAACTTTTGGCTAATATTTGAACTTAATTCCGAGAATTTAGAGTTATTCTTCCAAATTGATTTGTGAAGAACCCTACCTGACTTATCACTCTTCAATCACAAAGAGTGTGGCGTCAAAATCCTAGATTGATCTTTGTGGCGTCCAGATCGACTTATCAAAGTATCACTCTAGTCTATCCTCCATTTTATTTACCTTAAAAATACTATAATCCAGCCTAAACACCAAAAGAAAGACAACACAACCAGACCCATCCTTCATCCATTTTCGTCAGATTCATTGTTGTCGATTTTTGAATCATTCACGGCACAACACCTGAGCTATGAAAGGAACTTGATTTTTTGTTAACATAAGTTATAATCATGAATGCTTGACGAGATTTACAAGTATTAGCATTAATCGAATAAGATGACTAATGTAATCATGTTAACAATCTATAATCAGATTGGAACCTCCTTTGTGTGTGGTTTTCAATTGAATAATAAGAGTTTATACTGTACTTGTTTGACATACCATTAGTGGATCCTCTAACCTTGACATTTGTTATTATCATTGTTTAATCATTACATTAATATTCCATCTCGAAGTTCTCATCTTCTTCTTCTTCTTCTTCTTCTCCTTCTTTTGCTTTATTATTATTATTATTATTATTATTATTATTGTTATTGTTATTGTTATTTTTATTGTTATTGTTATTGTTATTATTGTTGTTACTACTATTATTGTTGTTGTTGGTGTTGTTGTTGTTATTATTGTTGTATTATTGTTATTTATAATTTGTACAATTAACCTCCCTGTGGTTCAATGATGTAACCATATTATTCGATAGTTTCACCCACATTTACCTAATGTTTTGTCCATGTTTTATATGTAAAATGCCTTGATATTCTTTGTTTTATGTTTTGAAGGCACTTTTGGATGAAAAATGCAAAAAGGAGTAAATTGGAGATAATTGGCAGATTTGACGTTCAGTCGATGTTTTGTGCAGAGCGTGAGTTCTAGAGATCAAAATGAAGTGATTCCAGTGGCTCTAGAAAGCTAACATCCATACCTTTCTAGAAATGTAATGCAAGAAAAATACGAAGAGGAAGATCATGGAAATCACATCCTTCAAAGTCAAATCTCGTATTCTACCACTATTGACCTTTGTCCATTCAAAATTCCATATCTGGAGCTATAGAATTCCAATTCATGTAAACTCAATTTTGTTGGATTCCTGACTCAAAGGTCTAGAAACACTCCAATTTTCAGTCACAAAAGATGTCAGATGAGGGCGATATGATTTTTCAAAGATGACAACTGAATTCTGCCAACAATCAGGTTTCGTGAAGAAATGAGTCCAAATTATGTTTCGAAGCTTCTAAACTATCATCCAAGTTATAATTTCAGCAATTTAGCCCCTCTAGTAAATCAATCTAGAAGGTCAAGAAAAGTAGCCACCAACCTAAATCCACCAACCTCAAATCACCAACCACAAACCAGCTGTAAGTTGGAATGCTACCATTGTCAAAGAAGGAGGCTACAATGGTGGGTTGTTTGTGGTGACTACTAATATCAAAGTTTAACATGTTTGGCAGCCACCATTATTGATAAAGAAGCAAGAGGAGCTGCCATTGAAACCTATATATAGACACCAAGAGAGCCAAGAAAGGAGAGGAGGGAGTTCAATAGAATCAAAGAAAGGTGGTAGCAATTACAAGTGAAGAAACACAAACTCTTCTCTCTACATACTAGAAATAATGCTTTCTTTTATCTTTAGGAGTAGTTGTTCAATAGATATGTAAGGCTAAGCTCTTTTCTTGGTTGCAAGGACGCAGAAACTTTCAGATTTCAAGAACTGTGAGATTTATTCTTCATTTATTTTTAGTTTGTATTATGAATGAGTATGATTGTTTTCCTATGCATGTTTTCTATGATTGTTGTTGATAATTGCTAGAGCGGACTCTAAGTTATTATTGTGAACAATCTATTGCTAAGTTTGATATCAAAACCGGAGTTAGGGTATATAAACTTGTGAAGCAACTAAGCTTGATAATTGTGGCGGAACTACGTTATTAAACTTAGGGAAAACATTCGATCAAAGCAACACAAACAGACAACTTGGTTGTTAAGATTAATGAATTTATTTAGATCTTAAGGCTGCCATTAGATTAAATCATTAGTGTGGACACTGTGATTATTTGTTGGTTAGGGCTAGTTATACGGCGAATCCGTTAATTAACCAAAGTTAAGAAAAGATAAAAATTCAGAATATAAATTGGAGTTTCGTTTCAAGGATCAGTTCAGATTTCTATAGGTGGATGTGTGCTTGTGACCAAGGTTTGTTTTCTTGATAAATTTTAGTTTTAATTGATTGTGTTCACTAGTTTAATTTCTTCCATATTTTAGATTATCACAAATCAAAACCCCCCAATTGCATAACGTATAGCATAAAAATCTGAACTAAATCTTCCTCGTGGGATCGATCCCTTGCTTGTTCTATACTATCTTCTGTGATTTAAGCTAGGGTAATTAATTTGTACGACCGCGACATCGCAACATTCAACCCCGATCTTGCCGGGTTATTTATTACTTCGACACTCCTGCACTTGGGAGAAGACAACAATGTTTTGGTCGTGTCAGCACCTAATTTTTTCTATAACGCCTTTTGAAAATAACTAAGGAACTTAACATCTCTAACAAACACAATGCTCTTAGGGATAACGTGAAGTCATACTATCTCCCTAAAGAACAAATCAGCAATATTAGTTGCATCATCGATTTAATGACATAGAATAAAGTGTGACATCTTTGAAAACATATCAATAACTTATTTACTTATCTTTGAAAACATATCAAGTCAACACACATCCTCCATCTCCTTCAAGTCAACACACATCCTCCATCTACCATCCTTTTTAGGCACAAGTAAACAGCACAGGGGCTCACACTTTCACATATATACCCTTTCATCATCAGCTCATCTACTTGTCTTTGAAGCTCCTTCATCTCCTTGGGGTTGCTTCTATAGGTTTGACGTTTAGGAATCAAAGCTTTGGGCATAAGGTCAATCTGATGTTCAATTTCCCTTAATGGTGGTAATCCATAGGAATGTCTTCAGGAAATACATCACCAAAAACTCACACAAGAAAGAAACAACAACACTAGGAATAACAAAATAAGATTGTTAGCGTTAAAATATGTCTGCTTATATACAAGATATGATGAAAAACACATATCTGATTTGAGCTTCTTTTGCATTAAAATTAGGTTGTTTCTTTAATTCTTCCACACTATTATCATCACACAAACTTACATCACTCCTCAAGTTTTACCTCCACTCTAATCCAGTTTAATTAATGATTTAGGTTTAGCCGAATCTAATGGTCTTCTCTCACAATTGTCCTCACATTCCCTTTTAATTTCATTTGATTATCATATACTTGTTTTAGAGAAAAAGGTACAAGAGTGATGGTTTTACCATCTTTTACAATAGTGAACCTATTTCTAAACCCATTATTAATCCCTTTTTGATCAAACTGTCATTGACGCCCTAAAAGTAAGTGATTAACGTGCATTAAGACTACATCATATATAACCTCATCATAATACTTCCCAATAGCAAACACAGTCAATACTTGCTTAGTTTTGGATGTGACATCAAGTGTGAAATATGGTTTCCCATTATTGTTCTATATAATTTGATGCAAACATCATGATTACATGGTCATGAAACCCATACACAAAGACATTAATTCCCGGAAAGCCAAGTAACTCAGGTTTGATAGAATTGGGACACAAAGATAACTAATACCTAGGCACAAGCACTATTGGAAATGGAAAACCCCTACCCCATAAACGAGAGGTATAAGGATGACGTCACAAAGCCAATTGTTCTTTGACAAGTCATTTTCAGTTTTTTATAGAACCAAAGTAGGGAGATTCTCACCAACACACACACACACACAAAGTGTTGCAAATAAGAAAATCTACCTAAATATGTTGGATATGTTGAAAATATACTGCAAGAAACAAAAACAACATAAAGAAAGCAAATTTCAAAACTTGACACAAAATATACTTATTTATGACGAGTTAAGTCCGAATCTAGAACCTAATGTAAATGGTGTCTAATTGAGCCAATATTTTAGATATAGTGCAATATCAACCCAAATAGACAGAATATAAAGTTTGAGAAATTTACAATAAGGTTTGATATACTAACGCAAAAACATTTTGAATCAGACCTGAAATTGAAAACCAAAGCAAACGATATCCAATTGATTGTAAAATTGATATGTTGTGCAATTAGAGCTGTAGTAATAATAATGTCAAATTTGAACTACTTTCGAGTTGATTCCATCTAATTTTTCCTTGTTTAGTGTTTTGCGAGAAAAACCAAGAAACGTTTTTTGAACGATTTTTTTTTGCTTCTCTCTTCTTTTTTTTTGTTTTTTTTTGTTTTTAATGCTACTGATATATTTTGAATAATAACATAATGAAATAAAAAATATTTTTTTATGTATACGCCACAAATTCAAAGAGAAGAAGAAATTGGGTACTAAGGAATTTTTGCGGAATCAACAAAAAACAAATATTTTGAAAGGATATAACCTGATTAATGGTGCTAAGCTCTGATACCAAATGATGTAAACCTTATGATCATGTGGTCACGCTACCCACATATAAAAACACCAATTTCTAAAAAGCCAAGTAAATCAGGTTTAATAGGAGTGTGACACAAAAATAACTTATACATGGGCACCAACACTATTGGAAATGTAAAACCCCCCACTTAATGAATTTTGATTCGTGAACGAGAGGTATAAGGATGATGCCACGAAGTTAGTTGTTCTTTGAAAAGTCCTTTTCAGTTCTTTAAAGAACCAAGGAAGGGACATTATCTCACCAACACACATAAACAAACAAAATAAGGTAAATAAGAAGTTTTATTATTATGAATTGTCTAATTTACATGTCTGGTTATTTCTTTATTTATACCAACTTTAGACTTAAATAAACCTTAATGGACCCCTCTTAGTGGACTTATATTAGACCCACTTACAATTTATTCAAATAAATAATAATAACCTAAAAACTAAAAAGAAAATAATAAAAACAATAAAAACCTGGAAATTACTAACCTAAACATGCTACAATCAATTTTTCACCATTAAGAAGTCATAAACAGATTAGGAAATCTGATTTGAAGGTAGAATTAATTTTGACGTCTTCTTTCCTTATTATAGCTAAGATGAATAAGGAATCCTTGTACAAAAAGGATCTTTATGAATCTTTACCACAACTGGAAACTATGTTGCAGGCCATTAATTAGTACTTAAAAGTGTATTTTTATCAAGGTTTTATACCATCATTTTTTCACTTGAAATATCAATAACTCCTTAGCATGTTTTACAATATCATGTATAATATTATAAGATACCTTTAATTTATGGTGAATGTTCATCTTAATAAAAGCCTATCACATAAATGAAATGATTGATTGATGATTTTAACTACTAAAATTAAGAAGACAAAAAGAGGGCTAAGCTTAGAAAAGAGATCTAAGTGCAGTCCAAACTGGAACACTGTTCAATCATTGGGTCATATCTAGAGCTATATACCTTGGATTTGGGTATTTTTATAAGGATGAAAAGCTAAGATATAGGTCTAAAACATACATGAATTATCCAAAACTTGATTCTGCTATTGGAAATCCAAATCATAGCATCAAAAGAGAAATTAGAATCTATTATACAGCTTAGACACCGTTCGATGTTCAGCCCATATCTTAAGTTCTAGAAGTCCAAATGAACTCAATTATTTTTTAATTAGAAAATTGAGATAATTTCCTAAAACTTTTATGAATTAAGTATGTTCAAATTCTGATGTTAGTAATAACATTTTGTTTAGACAAGAAGATAAGGATTGTTACTAAGTCAAGATTTGGCCATCCACTTAACAATTAGTCAACAAATTAATAGTTCCTAATTTTGACATATAAAAGGAGACATTTATCATGCATTTAGGCATCTTGCCTATAAAAGAAGGTACAAATACCTTTGCTGGATGCTATTAAACATGTAATGTTTTATGCTAAATTTTAGAAAGATCTGTGCACTGTAAAGAAAAAACTGAATGTGAAAAAGAAAGCCTTTTTAGTGGAACAAGTATCATTTTTAAGAACAGTAATGCTTTGAAATATAACTACCATGGTTGTCCTATAATTTCTTGCTTTATTAGAGAACATAAAATTGAAAAACCTTTACTTGATTTTCGAGCTAGTGTGAATTTACTTTAATATTCAATTTTTTAAAGTCCCAATATTGGTGAGTTAAGACAAATTTTCGTAACTCTCTTACTTACTGATAGATTTGTAAAAGTACCCAGAGAAATATTTGAAGATATGTTAGTATAAGTCGATAAATTCATTTATCCTTTAGATTTTATTGTCTTGGACACACAACTTGTTGAATTGTAATTCATTTACTGTTATTTTAGGACGTCTATTTCTTACAACTTTTAGTACATTGATTAATTATAGTAATGGACTGATAAAGCTATCATTTGAAAACATGACATTGTAGATGAATATTTTCAAAATGTGCAAGTAACTTGGAGATGACAATGATTTACATGTAGATCTTATTGAAGAATTAGTTTATGATCAATTTGAATTTACCTTAAGTAAAACTGAGTTTGATGAATTTGAAGAATTGAAAATGATTTATTCTCAGGAAGAAATCATGAATAAGAAAGGCACCAAAAATATTGATGCAAATCTTTTGTCAAGTGTGATAATAGATTTGACATCCGATATCACAACAATTGATAATTACTTCCTTGATAAATCCTTACTTTCTCCTAGATCAATGTCTTGGTTTGCTAATCATATCAATTTTCTTTCTTCAGTAAATTTGATAACTCATTGAAGTACCCAAGACAAACAAAAATTTTTGAACGAAATAAAGAATTATTATTGGAATGACATTTATTCAAATATTGTCGTAATCAAATATTTCAAAGGATCATTCTTGACAATGAGGTAAGTAGTGTCATTAAATTTTGTCATTCTAAGGCATGTGGGAGTTATTTCTTATCAAAGAAGACAACTGCGAAAATCTTACAAAATGGAGTTTATTGGCCCATCATGTTCAAGGATACGCATGCATTTTGCAAAACTTATGAAATTTGTCAAAAAGTTAATACTAATAAAAAAGTTTTGCTTTACAATTCTCAACTCCATTTATTTCATGGAAAACTAAGGTTAAGATGGAGCGGTCTATTTATTGAGAAACATTTGTATCCTTGTGGGGCCTTTGATATTAAAAATCCAAAGAATGACAATGTTTTTAAGGTAAATGGACATCATTTGAAAGCTTACTTTGTTAATTTTTCTAGTGAAAATGAATCCATTGGTTTGAATGATCTTCTAGATAAAGATTGATTATTTTGTTTTTCTCACATTGCTTTGTGTGACTCTTGTTTTGCTAGTCTCTCTTACCCCGGTTAAATGACGGATAATGGTACTCCGTAACTCTTAAGTTGGTTCTTTCAATTTCCTATGATAACTGATATCTGTGTATATGTCTGTGCAATTCTTTGCTCTTTCTTACTTCTTTGAATCTCTCTCCAATTCTCATTTGAAAATGGACACATCTCGAAAAATTTTAAAATCATTTTCTCACTTTGTCTCAGAATGCGATTACAAACATTTACCATGCTAGATGTTCAAGATTGAGTTGTTAATGAATCATGAAATTCCTAAAAATATTCATTGGCTAATTAAAGTAAAGGTCTGATTATCAGGTGAGCCCTCCAATTCTTTCATTTCACGCATGCCTAGAATAGGTAAAGCACTTTTGCAAAGAAATGTCCTGCAAAACGACTGAAAGTCTGTCATAGATATGCCAGATGAACTTGTAATGCAACATGTTGTTCTTTAGGAATGGTATCTATAAACCATGAAGATAAAATACAATTCATTAAAGATGGCTCGAGTATGAGGTCTTTAGATAATCTTCTAATAACTCATGTGACGCATCCTAGTGGAGATGTGCATTGATTTATGGCCACAATTCTATAAAGAACATACTCGATATAATCTTAGGAATCTGACTATAAAAGACCATGTTTGCTTGTTTTAAAGAAAACCAGAGGATGGGAAGCTTATTCGCGATCCATAAAGAGCGTTTAAGCCGTTCTTGAACATAAAATTAAGGGAAGATGTGAGCCACAATCACAACTATGATTTAAGTCTTAGTTTGTAAAATTGTTTTGTTATTTTGTTTTGTTAGTATGCTATTTTGTTTAGTGATTTTACCATCTTCTTTATGTTTTCATGTAGCGGCTCTTCATCTATAGGCATTATAATTTCATCCCACCACTAATTGATCTTCGTCATGTTGTCCCTCATTTTCATCAACCACTCTTATTGAACATTAATTTCAAAATTTTCATTATAATTAGACCCAATTATCATAAAGAACAATTAAAATTAACCCAAGAACTCAAAAAGTATATAAAAAAACCCACATGTCTACTTCTTAGAAACCCATTTTAATACTTTAGTATGAGCTTACGGCCATCAAACCTTTGACTGTTGAAGCAGTAAATTGAGGGACAATGATTTTTTCTTCTCCATGTAAGAATTTCAGGTGGAGGATGTGGAGAGTAAAAACAAGACAAACAAACTAGAGGTGAGACAGAAAAAACAAAGCTTGGGAATAAATTCTTAGCTTATTCTCAATAACAAGCAAAACTAGAGGCGCTAAGAGAGTGGAGACAATTAGATTCAGAATTTCAGATCTTAGATATACAACAGATAATTAGTAAAAGTGGACAGTGGAGAGTGGGAACTGGGAAGGGGAAAGGGGGAACTAGGGAGTGGAGATGCAGCTCTTTTATATTTCAAGTGAAAACAGAAATTGTTCGGGTTTAATGTTTTTTATGAGTTAGACTGTTTTTAAACAAGTTTGATCAGGTTTGACAGATTTTACTAGTTTTTGAGTTTTGAACCCGATTTTGCATGTTTTATATGTGATTTTACGAGTCAAAACGTGAACACATTTCTTGGGGTTTTTGTTGTGTTTTTTTATATTGTTTGGTTTTTCTAATTTTTATTTTTTTTGAAAAATAGGTTAAAAAATTAGGTAACAACATGGAGTAATACAACTCATTCACTTATAATATAATAATAAAAAAACTACAACAAATATTATTTGAAATGACACGATAGTTAAAAATGCTAAATTTATCCCAAAAAAACCTCAATAATAATTGAGGACATTTCATCATTCCAAACCAAGTCCTTAAATTCAGAAATCAGAGTTTATTCATCATAGCAAACTCATCATAGTGGATTGATAGGAAATAGAAACAACATTAGACCATAGTAAATAAAGAGAAAAAGCAATCTAGTTCACCTCACGTAAGGCATACCAGGGGTGTTAATATCTTCTCTTTACTAAGTGGCTGATACGATCTAGGCAAGGTCAAATTCAAATTTTGACGTAAAACGTACAACTATTTAATTTTACATCAATAGTTATAATTCTCAATTCAACAGTTAGATCAAGCTAAAATTTTACATGGAGTCTCCGGACATGTTGTCTTACCATGGGTTAAAATTTTAGGTCAATTAGTGATACGATCCAAGGTCAAATTTGAATTTTGATGTAAAATGTGCAACTATCCAATTTTACGGCAATAGTCATAATTCTCAATTCGACCGTTGGATTGAGCTGAAAGTATATATGGAGTCTCCTGACATATTGTATTACCTTGGGTTAAAATTTCAGGTCAATCGGAGTTCGGGAAGGTATCTCAATACGGGTCACCAGAGGTTGTACGGATTTTGTTATTTACTTCCATTTGACTTGTGGACTTCCTATTTGGCTAGGATTCTTTTCCTAAAGGGATGTGGCAGCTTATTTTGGAAATATACTAATTCTACAAGGATGTTTAATGGGCTGCAACATAGTTTCCAAGTGGCAAGGATTCATAATTATTTCAGAATCCTTTTCTTACAAGGATTCCTTATTCATTCGAGCTACAAAAGGAAAGAAGGCTTTAGAATACATTCTACCTTCAGATCAGATTTCCTAGTCTATTTGGGACTTCTTAATGGTGACAAATCTGATTCTAGCATATTTAGGATAGTAATTTTCGAATTTTTATATTTTTATTATTTTCTTGATAGTCTTTGGGTTATTATTACTTATTTGGGTCAATTGTAAGTGGGCTACATATAAGTCCACCTAAGGGGGGTTCATTAGGGTTTCTTTTAAGTCTAGAATCACTATAAATAGAGGCATAACCAAACATGTAGAAAAAGACTATTCAGATAAATAAAACTTCTTGTTTGCTGCACTTTGTGTGTATGTGTGTTGGTGAGATAATCTCCCTTCCATGGTTCTCTAATGAACTAAAAAACGACTTATCGAAGAACAACTGTCTTTGTGGCATCATCCTTATACTTCTCATTCGCAAATCAATATTCGTTGGGTGGGGGTTGCCGTTTCCAATAGTGGTGGTGCCTAGGTACAAGTTATCTTTGTGTCACACTCCTATCAAACCTGATTTACTTGGCTTTCCGGGAATTGGCGTCTTTGCGTGTGGGTTGCGTGACCTTGTGATCATGAGGTTCACATCAATTAGAGTTTGGAAAGACATCTCAATACAGGTCAACAAAGGCTATACAAATTTTATTATTTACTTCCTTTTTACTTGTGGACTTTCTATTTGGCTAGGATTCTTTTCCTAAAAGGATGTGGCATCTTATACTTCTCTTTCACGAATTAACATTCAATGGGTGGGGGTTTCCGTTTCCAATAGTGCTGGCCCCTAAGTTTAAGTTATCTTTGTGTTATACTCCTATCAACCTGATTTACAATGAGAACATAAACGTAAAATGTACTAAAACTTTGATAATT
The DNA here is from genome assembly GCF_000495115.2 of Populus euphratica. Taxonomy (NCBI): domain Eukaryota; kingdom Viridiplantae; phylum Streptophyta; class Magnoliopsida; order Malpighiales; family Salicaceae; genus Populus; species Populus euphratica. The sequence goes on along the minus strand of NW_011500843.1, from coordinate 39,022 downwards.
GAAATTTTAAGGATCATTCAATTTTTTACCATTAGAGAGAGAGAGATCTAGAGAGAGCGAGATTAGAGATAAAACTGTCAGAGTTAGATCTACTCCGTCCACCGTTGGATCGTCCTCATTTCTTACTATGTTGTTCATTCCAACCTTCTCGAAACATTGACCGAATAGATCTTCATTCCAATCAACGAGGTGGGAGATATTGATCTCGCAATATTTCTATTGTTCTGCATTTTTAGTTGCAGCAGAGTGAATTGGGTTTTGTTCAAGCTTGATCTCCTTTTTTCACCGTTGGATCGTCACCATTTTTTAGTATGTTGTTCGTCAGAACATACTCTACAGCTTGACCGAACGGATTATCATTCCAATCAATGATCTCGTGGATACTGGCCTCGTAATTCTGTAATTCTCTTCTTCCTTCATGAACAAATCTGAATCTTGTTGTTTCTAAGATTAGGTTGTTGTTGTTTCTAAGCTCAGGTTACTTCTTAGACTCAGTTTCTCTTCTTAGAATTTGGTATCTCTAGTAATTGTATGTTGCCATAATGTCCTTATGTTCTGCTGTGGATTCTGTTCCAATGGTTACCTCTAACAATGAACAACACAATGAAGTCAAGTCTGGACATATATTAAGATTAGAGCTACAAGATATGTTGAACAACCATGGGATGAGGATTTCTCAGTTTACTAGTGTTAATCAAGCTGATTCTGAAGCTAGTATAGAGAAGAAACACTTTAATTCCCAAGCTGCTAATGTTTTAGAAATGAATCATGTGTTGGGTTCTAAAGTTGATGAGTTGAAGGTAGGGTCTCAGCAACAAGACCAGCTAAACCTTAGCCCCAAATTGAATTTTTTAAATGCTTTGAAGGGTTCTGATGTTGATAACAATGAGGGTAGCAAGAACCTTGGTATTTCTCCAGTCCGTAATCTGCATTTTGCTCCCCCCGCTATGACCGATGGTCGTGTGACAGTAGCTCCTCCACTTGATGTGTTTGAGGATGGCTGTGAACTTTGGAAATCCACCCTAGTTGGTTATTTTGTGGGTCAGAAATTACCATATCCCGTTGTTAATTCCATTGCCAAAAGAATCTGGGGCTCCTACGGTCTATCAGAAGTTTTATCTTCGGATAATGGTTTCTTCCTATTCACTTTTGATTCTGTTGATCAGGCCACTAATGTGCTGGAAAGAGCCCCATGGCACATGGCAAACAGACCTTTGGTGCTTAAACGTTGGCAACCGAACATGCAATTTTTGAAAGGTGATTTGGTCAGAGTTCTGGTATGGGTTAGGCTGTATAATGTTCCTCTCGAGTATTGGACTATTAAGGGGTTGAGTTGTGTAGCGAGTGCTATTGGGGTTCCTCTTCATGCTGATCATACTACATTGTTGCGTCAAAGGCTTACCCTACGCAAGAGTTTGTGTTGAGATAGATGCTACGAAGACGCTGGTTAAGGAGTATGACCTTCGCTGTCCAAATGGGTTATTCATAACAATTTCAGCTGATTATGAATGGATACCATCGAAGTGCAATAATTGTAATGTCTTTGGACACACCACAGCAATATGTGCTACTAATAATGGTGATAATCTTACATTGGAGGCAGAGGGTAAGGGGAAAGTAGGAGCTGCGAACTCTAAATCTGCGGAGAAGAAGCAAAATCAGTTTCAATGGCAGGTAGTTGCTAAACGAAATAAGGGTTCTGTGAGTGGTGAGAATGGTCCTTCGACATCTAAAGTGCATAACTGTAATGAGAATGGTTGTTCGACATCTGGTACAAATATGTCTGATTGTAATATGAATGAGAAGGTTGCATCAGATGTGCGCAATGCTGATTATTATGAAGATGAAAATCCTACCTCTCCTCTTGTTTTGAAGAGTTCACGAGGAGACATAAAGCAGGAGCCGGGCAATATAAGTATTGCTTCAGATCAAATCTCCAATACATCTGATTGTGCGACCGTGAACCAGGTTCTTTTCATTAATAGTCATGAGCTGAATGTAGATATTGACGCAATGGGAGGTGATACAGATGGGGAACGAACCGATAAGGAGTTGACGTCACCAATCCTGACAAGCCCACAAACTCTTAATTCCACCGAAAGGGAAACTGTTAATCAAGTAGCTATTAAGGCTAGAGACTCTCTAGAGAAAAAGAAAAAGGGCACGTCGAGGTAATCTTTGTGTTGCTGTTTGTACTCCTCTCTATTTTCTTATGATTATTGGATGTTGGAATGTAAGAGGTTTGAATGATCCCATAAAGCATTCAGCATTGCGTCAGCTCATCCATCAAGAGAGGATGACTCTTTTTGGTTTGGTTGAAACTCGGGTTAGAGACGAGAATAAAGATAATGTTTCTCAACTTCTTTTGCGTAATTGGTCCTTCTTGTATAATTATGATTTCTCTTGTCGTGGTCGTATTTGGGTTTGTTGGAATGCTGATGTGGTGAAGGTTGATGTTTTCAGAATGTCAGACCAGGCTATTCATGTTTCTGTCACTATATTAGCTACCAATATCTGTTTCAATGCTTCAATTATTTACGGAGACAATAACGCTTCCTTACGTGAGGCATTATGGTCTGATATAGTGAGTCGTAGTGATGGATGGGAGTCCAGCCCATGGATTCTTATGGGCGACTTTAATGCTATCCGCTACCAATCAGACAGGTTAAGAGGGTCTACTTCATGGGCTGGTCATATGGACAGATTGGAAACATGTATTCAAGAAGTGAAAGTGGATGATCTTCGATATTCAGGCCTGCATTATACTTGGTCGAATCAATATCCTAAGAATCTGATTATGCGAAAACTAGATAGAGTGCTTGTCAATGAGAAATGGAATCTAAACTTCCCATTTTTGGAAGCGAGATTTTTGCCATCGGGTATGTCAGACCATTCTCCTATGGTGGTAAAGGTTACTGGTGATGATCAGAATATAAAGAAACCATTCAGATTCTTCGATATGTGGATGGACCATGACGAGTTCATGCCCTTGGTGAGGAAAGTATGGGAACACAATTCGAGGGGTTGTCCAATGTATCAGTTGTGTTGCAAGCTAAGAAAACTAAAACGGGAATTGAAACTTTTCAATATGACTCACTTCTCCAACATTTTAGATAGAGTCAAAGATGCAAAGGATGAAATGGATAAGGCTCAACAGGCTCTACATACAGCGCATGGGAATCCAACTTTGTGCATGCGAGAAAGGGATGTTGTATGTAACTACGCTTCTATCATCAGGGCTGAAGAGAGTTTTTTCAAACAGAAGGCAAGGATACAATGGCTTAGTTTGGGGGATCAGAATACTAGCTACTTTCACAAATCAGTAAATGGAAGACAGCATAGAAATAAACTTCTTTCACTTACAAGGGAGGATGGAGAGGTTGTCGAAGGACATAAGGCAGTTAAATCAGAAGTAATTGCATACTTCCAGCGTGTGTTAGGAGTGGAACAAATTCCTAGGGTTCTGATTGAGGAAGAGATGGAATCGACAATTAACTTGAAACTGTCTTCGACGCAACAACATGTATTAGCACAAGATGTAACAAGGGAGGAGATTAAGCATGCTATGTTTAGTTTGAAGAACAACAAAGCCAGTGGTCCGGATGGATTTAACGCAGGTTTCTTCAAAAGAATGTGGCACATAGTTGGGGAAGATGTAATCAACGCTGTTAGCTCCTTCTTTCAAAATCGTAGAATGCTTAAAGAAATGAATGCTACATCCATTTCCCTTATTCCTAAAGTTGCTAATCCTACGAGGTTGTCAGATTTTTGTCCTATATCTTGCTGCAATATCGTGTACAAATGCATCGCTAAGATTCTAGCTGGGAGAATCAAAGCTGTTTTGCCAACTTAGTAGGTCCGTATCAGACTGCTTTTATCTCTGGACAGAGATTCAGTGACAACATTCTTCTGTCTCAGGAACTAATGAAAGGCTATCATAAATCTACGGGTACTGCCTGTTGTGCTATGAAAGTAGATCTGATGAAGGCTTATGACTCGGTTCAGTGGGATTTCGTTGACGCTACGTTAAGAAAAATGGGATTCCCTAGAACAATCATTGATTGGATCATGGTTTGTGTTACATCATGTCAATTCTCTATCAACGTCAATGGTGAGCTTGCAGGTTATTTTCAAGGGGGGAGAGGGCTGAGACAAGGGGATCCACTTTCTCCATATTTGTTTGTCCTATGTATGGAAATCCTTTCGGGGCTATTCTGCAAGATGAGAACCAACCAAAATTTCAAGTTCCACTGGAGATGCAAGAAGGACAACATTTCTCATCTTTGTTTTGCTGATGACTTGATGATTTTTAGCAAAGGAGATGTAAACTCAATTTGTATGATCAAAATTGTGCTCACAAAGTTTCAAGATCTATCAGGTCTGTATCCAAATCCAAATAAAAGTGATATCTTCTTAAGCGGTGTGTTAAATGCTGAGAGGGAAGAAATTATTCATATTTTTGGGTTTGCAGAGGGGGAGCTCCCTATGAAATATTTGGGAGGGCCTCTTATCTCGTCCAGACTAAAGGCTGTTTATTGTAAGGGTCTCGTGGATCGAATCACCTCTAAAGTTCGACATTGGACTTGTAGAACACTCTCGTATGCAGGACGAGTACAACTGATTAATTCAGTTTTATTTTCCATCCAGGACTATTGGGCATCTCTCTTTCTCTTACCTGGGCAAGTCATAAAAAATGTAGAGCAAATTATGAGATCCTTTCTTTGGTCAGGTTCAGATATGAGAACTACTAGGGCTAAAGTGGCTTGGGATCAGGTATGTCTTCCAAAAAAGGAGGGGGGGCTAGGAATAAAAAGGATAACAGAATGGAACAAGATTGCTTTGTTGAAACACATTTGGAACCTGTGCAATGACTCAGATGGCTCAATCCGGTCTACTTGGATCAGATCTAATTTGTTGCGAGGTAGGAATTTCTGGACAATCAAGACGCCAGAGAATTGCTCTTGGGCTTGGAGAAAGATTCTAAAGCTCATATCCTTAGCATGGCCGAAGATGAAGTACATCATAGGACATCATGACAACCTCTCTATGGTTTGACAATTGGCATCCTCACAGCCCGCTCGCGGATTCTTACGGTGAAAGATTCATCTATGATTCAGGTATGGAAAAGAACGCGAAGGTGAATATGCTGATTCATAACTCAGAATGAAAAATTCCTACCACTCAAGCTATTGGCTGGCACCCCATTGTAGAAGTTATTCCATCCAATTCTAATCCTATAATAGGGCAAAAGGATGAGATTGTTTGGCTGGATTCACCAAATCACAGATTCTCGATCAAAGCAGCTTGGGAACAACTAAGATTTCATCATCGATGGTTGAATGGCATGACATTGTGTGGTTCAAGAATGCTGTTCCAAGACATTCGTTTCTTCTATGGGTGACTGTCCAACAGAAACTCACAACTCAAGATAGACTTCATCGGTTTGGTATACATGGTCCCAATAGATGCTCACTCTGTCTCCGCAACAATGAAGATCACAACCACTTGTTCTTTGAATGCTCCTATACTAAAGCGATCTGGTGGGATGTTTGTGACAAATGCAACATTCCAAGAATGACAAAAAGATGGGATGAATGGATTCGATGGGCCACTATCACTTGGCATGGCAAAAGTTTCGTTAATTTTTCTTGTAAACTCAGTTTGGCAGCTACAGTGTATCATATCTGGCAAGAACGGAATGCAAGGACCTTTGCAGGAATCTCTAGACCTCATAATTTGGTCTTTGATCAAATCAAATGTATCATCCGTGATAAGCTTGATTTGATGAGGAACGTTCTACTAACAGATGAAAACAAAAGGATCCAAAGAGCTTGGAGGGTCAATAACATAGATTCTTCTTTTGATATTTAGCTGGTTGTCTTGGTTTCCCTAACAAATCTAGTTAGGTCTATGTTTTCTGTTTGGTGGCTAGCCTGTAGCCATCTGTTATTTTACGTTTATGTTCTCATTGTAAATCTGGGGTATGCCCCTTTTAATCTTTGTATCCTTTTCTTTTAATACATACGTCAACTTACCAAAAAAAAAACCTGATTTACTTTGCTTTTCTAAAGTTGATATCTTTGCGTGTGGGTTGCTTGACCGCCTATTGAAGAGGTTCGCATTAACACTAATTTAGACTCAAAATTACAATCTAACTTTTGTTTAGATGACACGACTAAAAGATTGATGTCTTCTCCCAAGTGCAGGAGTGTCGAAGTAATAAATAACTTGATGCGGATCAGCCTAAAACCAAGCATAATCATGCCAACAACCCATTGGAGGTGCCAATTGGGCCAATCACAAGAGCTAGGGCTAAGAAGCTTAAAGAAGCATTGAATGGGCTTGTTCAGAATATATGGAACAAAATGGACCTAGAGAGGCTTGGAACATTTAAGGAGCATGAAGGACAGCCTTTAATTCATTTAGTTTAGGTCCAAGAAGAGCCCAATTCATGTGGAACAAGGGGTTGATGTGTCCGGCCCAATACCAGCCTTGGTAGGCTTGTCTTTTCTAATACTACAAGGATAAAGAGTCAGCAATTTATTCTCCTAACTAAGTAAGGAAGTTGGCCAAATCTTATTCCTAAAGAGGGGAGGACTATTTAATGCTTTTCCTCACTTAGGCAGGAAAGTAATTAAATCAGCAACAAAGGAGGAAATTTGTTTTCTTATTTGTCCAAGTTAAACAAGGAATTCCAAGCTAATCAAGGACATCAAAGGGGGCAGCAACACAAATTTTCCAAATCAGATTTTTCCAATTTTGTTTAGGACTTCTTAAGGGTGAGAAATCTGATTCTAGCTTATTTAGGATGGTATTTTCGGATTTTTAGTATTTTTAGTATTTTCTTAGTTTTTGGGTTATTATTACTTATTTGGGTCAATTGTAAGTGGGCTACATATAAGTCCACCTAAGGGAGGTCCATTAGGGTTTCTTTAAGTTCAAATTCAGTATAAATAAAGGCATAACCCAAACATGTAAAGGTGATGCAATTTTCAGATTAATAAAACTTCTTTGCTGCACTTATTATGTGATGGTGGGATAATCTCCCTTCCTTGGTTCTCTAAAGAACTGAAAACAACTTATCGAAGAACAATTGTCTTCGTGGCGTCATCCTTATACTTCTCGTTCGCGAATCAATATTCGTTGGGTGGGGGTTTCTGTTTTCAATAGTGCTGGTGCCTAGGTACAAGTTATCTTTGTGTCACACTCCTATCAAACCTGATTTACTTGGCTTTCCGGGAATTGACGTCTTTGCGTGTGGGTTGCGTGACCATGTGATCACGAGGTTCGCATCATAACTCGGCAAGACCGGGGTCGAACCACAGGGAGGTTAATTGTACAAATTATAAACTACAATAGTACAACAACAATAATAATAACAACAACAACAATAATAATAGTAATAACAATAATAACAACAATGACAATAACAATAATAATAATAATAATAATAATAAAGAAAGAGAAGAAGAAGAAGATGATGAGAACTTGGAGATGGAAAATTAATGTAAGGATTAAACAATAAGAATAACAAATGTCAAGGTTAGAGGTTCCACTAATGGTATGTCAAACAAGTATAGTATAAACTCTTATTATTCAATTGGAAACCACACACAAAGGAGGTTCCAATCAAATTATAAATTGTTAACATGATTACATTAGTCATCTTATTCAATTAATGCTAATACTTGTAAATTTCATCAAGCATTCATGATTATAACTTATGTTAACAACAAATCAAGTTCCTTTCATAGCTTAGGTGTCGGTTATACCATACAGTATGAGCAATGAGAGTGCCAAGTATTTGTTGTACCAAGTGTTATACAACATAAATCAAGATTAGTCATTTAACAAGCAAAGTATTAAAGAGTGAACAAGATAACAAATATAAAACATGTTAGTATCAAACATTAAAGTCCATAATAAGTTTACAGTATACTTATTCTTACACCATTAGTGTAACCCTTTCACCTTGACATAATAAACTTAGCTAAACATAATAAAAGAAAGAAAAATAAATAAACAAAATAAGAACATAAATAAGATAAGAGTTAACTAAGTAAATGAAAGGAAATGAAAGGCATAAACTTGATATTAATGAAAGTAAAGCATAAACATTACAAAAAATACAAAGAGAAAGTAAGAGCATGATCTTGATCTGAACACCAAGATGCCTAAATGCATGGCAAATGCCTCCTTTTATAGGCCAAAATTGGGAACTATTGATTTGATGACTAATTGATGAGTGGGTGGCCAACTCTTGACTTGGTGACAATCCTTATCTTCTCTTGTCTGTCCAAAACGTCATTGATAACATCAAAATTGGAGCCACTTGAAAACATGAAAGTTGTAGGCAATTGTCTCAGCTTTCTTATGTAAACAATTCAGCTCATTTGGACTTTTAGAACTCCAAATATGGCCAAAATACTGAACAGTCCTCGAGGTGGAGGACAGTTTCGGGCTTGTTTGTTGTTGCAATAATTTGGACTTGAAAATGGCCTTTTTAGATCTTGGGCTCCATATGAAAGTTCTAGGCCTGTGTCTTACCTTTCCATCCATATAAAGTAGACCTAAAGCTGATATCTATAGGTCCAGATATGACCCAATTACCAAACAGTGTTCCGGTTTGGATTGCGCCGACATCTCTTTTCTAATTTTGGTCATCTTTTTGCCCTTGCAATTTAAGTTCTTAAAGTCATCAATCAATCCTTTCATTTATGTGATAGGCCTGCATTTAAAATGAACATTTACCATAAATTAAAGGTATCTTATATTATTAGATATATTATTATAAAACATGCTTTAGTTAAGGAGTTATTGATACTTCAAGTGCAAAATAATGATATAAAACCATGATAAAAATGCACTTTTAAGTACTAATCATTGGACCAGGAATGATTGAAAACAAAAAGGTATGAAAGTGACTAAAATGACTTAAACAACAACCAAATATCCCAAATATGATGATAATATACTGGCAAGAACAAAATCAATAAAAAGAAAGCAAGTTTTGAAAGTGTCGCACGTGTACGGCGTCGCGGCGAAAACATCCACCTTTAAAATTTAGTATTTAATCTGAAAATGTGGCAAATGTAGGGAGATAAGGAATTCTTGTCTTTTATTAGCTGAAAAATGGAATGAGAGTCGCCACCTAGTATTTTGGTCACTAGAACCCTAACTAGTCTTAGAGATCAAGTACAGAGTCTGGTTGCATAAAGGGAAGGTATTAGCACTCCAAATACGTCCTATCTAATGTAGGCTGCATTGTTTTATTGTTTGATAAAATCTAAGGTCTTGTCATGTTTTCTAATTGTTGGTCAATATATGGTTTAAGAAAAGTCCTCCTTGGTAAGAAAACCCTTATCTTAACGGGTAAAACCTAATTGTTTTGACATCAACAATATAATTTAATATCCGGAATATGTCTTATGTATAAGGTCGTAATCTTAGATATTAAAAGAAAACAAAATAATTTTTTTAAAATTTTTGAAATATTAGCCTAGATCTCATGACTTTAATAAACTGGTTATTAAAGCTAAAATGCATGCTAATACATATTTTTTGAAATTTTCTTTGTTGTATGAAAATATGATATGATTGTTTTATTTTTGAGAGACTTGGTCGTATGCATGAAAACAAAACATTTTATTTTTATTTTTATTTTTTATTTTTTCAAAAATCAGGTGTTTTACAATATAAAAATACAAACCAATATTTCAAAATACAATAAAATATTTGTGGAAAATCACATTTTTTTTAAAAGAAATTTTTTTTAAGAAATTTTTTTCGGGCTGGGCCTAGCTAACCTGCGTATGTTGGGCTGAGCCTAGCTAGCCCCCTTCTGCCCGTGCATGCGTAATATTTTGCGCGTGCATGAACAGTACAAAGGTAATTAAATTAGCTTCGCACTATTCATCACCTTCCTTGCAATGCGAAAATGAATCAAAAGAAAAACAAAGTGTTGCAACTGGTGATTTCATGTATTAGCTCCCTCATGTTTTCTTTTTGTTTTTTTTTAAATACACATCATTTCTGTTGCAGGGACTAAGAAGGGAAATGCACATACCTGGTTATGGAGAGGTGAAGACGGCGGTGGTGTTGTGTCCTCTGCTTGGCCGTGCAGACTCTCCTTCTCCCTTCCTTTTGCTTTTCTGTTTTTAGTTTCTTATGCTTTTCCTCCCTCTGTTTTCTCTTCCTTATGCTCCCCTCTCCCTCTGCTTTTGTTCTCTCTTTTTTTCTTCCTTTTGTCATTCTCGTCTTTCTCCTTTTTGTCCCCTTCCTCTGCTCAGTCCTTCTTCCAGCTTTTATAGCCAAAGGATGCATGCGTTATGGCATGCATATGGTAATGGCCATGTGAGACATGCTCCCCTGAAACAGCTCCGCTATCTCTGCAAAAAAGCTTCCCTGTCTCTTTATTTTTAGCCGTTTCTTTCCTTTTGAAGAAGACCATGAACAGTGCATGCAATTCTTAATGAAACGGCACAGTTTGCTAATTCAAAATGCATATTTCTGATTTGGTCCTGGGATGTTTTTTATAATTTTGTAATCAAGCCCCTCAAAAAAATTGTAATTAGACCCCTTGATTTTAATGCCTTTTTTGATTTATTCCTTGGTTTTGGATTGTTTCAATTAAGTCTTTAATTGACCACCAAACTTCAATAATTATGCAATTAAGCCTATGATTTGACCAAATCAACTCTTCAAAATTATAATTAGACCTATAACTTTAATTTCTTCCAACAAAAGCTTAAATTGACTTGAAAATCAATTTTTTCTTGTAATCAAACCTTCCATAAATTCAATTAAACCTTGGATAAAATTTAATTGAGTCCATAAACATCTAACTTTAAACTTTTCTTTCTTAACTTGAATTTTATTTGTCAACAGGGCTCTTATGAATAAAAAGTATGTTGTTAAATTTCAACATTTTGCATTTTTAAACTTTCTCAACCAATTTTGTCCTTTTTTTCAGCATTTCAGTCCTTTTCTCGCTCCTATTATTTTTTTGGATTTCTTTTGAATATTTTTTGTATTTTCTCATTTTCAATTTTTTTTATGGGAACCCAAAAATAGGTAACAACAGATGCCCCCTCTTTACAATGCGTACGAAGCAAAACATCATCAATGTCTTGCATAGTAAGCTTGTAAAGAAAAAGAAAAAGAAAAAAGAAAATGATTTCATTATCTTGGGCGATCTGCCCTTTTTGAAGAAAATTGGTCTGCTTTCATGAGCGACCTACCCACACACACTCACTGGTCTATTTTCACTAGTGACCTGCCCACACATTGACATTGGTCTATTTTCAAGGGGTGATTGGCCCACAAACTCACACAGTCTATTTTTATGGGTGACTTGCCCTCAAACTCACAATGGTCTATTTTCACGGGCGACCTGCCCACACATGATCATCCTAGTCTATTTTCAGGGGAGACCGACCCACACACTCACACTGGTCTATTTTCATGGGTGACCTGCCCATACATGTTCATCGTGGTCTATTTTCAAGGGCAACCGACTCACATACTCATACTAATCTATTTTCAGGGGCGACCTGCCCACACATGTTTATCCTGATCTATTTTCAGGGGCGACCTACCCACACATGTTTATCCTGGTCTATTTTCAAGGGCGACCAGCCCACACACTCATACTGATCTATTTTCAAGGGCGACCTGCCCACACATGTTCATCCTGTTGGCAAGGTTTGAACTTGCTTCTTGCTTCTTTCTTCTTCTTCTTCTTCTTCTTCTTCTTCTTCTTTTCTGAAAATTTCCTAATGGTAGGGTTCTTCTTATTTTCCTTTTTATTCCAAGGTCACAACAATGATTCTCTTTTATTATTAGCTAAATGATTCTTTTTTCTTTCTTTTTTTCAATCTTGTTGGACTCTTTTTTTTTTAGGTTTTTCCTATAATGAATAAAAATATTTGTGCAATGCTTTGAGGTTAGATGACATGCATGCATCCTTACCTAATTTGAAATATAAGTCCCCCTTCTTTGATGTTCCATCATCATAGGGTGCCTTTGTTTGCTAACCAAAGCCTTCTTTGCTCTTTTCATGTACTGGCATGTTCATGTGCTAGTCATCCACTCCACTGTAAATGCAATACCTATCCTAGGTTGTCTTTGATGATTATTGGTTTCACTGTTTTTTAATCTTGACAATGCCCCTAAATGTGGTGTTGCTTAATTCATCATAAAGGAGCTTAACAAATCATTCATCTACTGGATTCTCTTCAGAATCGTTCTTTGATTAGCTGTGTGAATCCTACCAGCACTCATCAAGAGGTTTTCTAGTGTTGCCCACATCTTAGATTACTAACCAGCCATTGACTTGCCTTCAGTGCTCGTTCATCTGATTATCTTTCTTTGAACACCATTGTCGTCAATTTCACTAATTCATCATTTAATTATTTTTGTTTTATGTTTTGTGTTTTTTTGCCCCTAGCTGATTTCAATACTACTTGTTTTCCTTCTCAGGTCCACTATATTGCCCCTAGCTGCTCAACTTTTTAAGAAGTGCCGAGAAGTATTGACATTTCTGTCAAGATTTTGCAAACTTGATCGGTGCTCTTTTTGTTTGACAATCTTTCTTGTTCGAGAATCAACTCTCATATTTTAAAGATCATCTCTATTTAAAGTCAAATTATAAAAATGAAATCAGAGAGATGTCATTTTAAAAAAAAAAAGTATTTTTAAAATTCACTTCTTTGGTCAAAAGCCAACACACGTCATTCAATACATGTAGTTCTTTGATTATCTTGTATTTTGAAAGCAGAAATTAACCCGTTGAAATATTAAAATGGCTTTTTTCCATGGTTCTTTATGTTAATTTTAATCTCTGATCTTGGGTATATCTTTTGATAGTTTGTGATGGGTGACCTTTTTGTAAATTTCAAAAACAAGATGCTAAAGTCAGAACTCAAGCTTTATCAAGAAAGGTTGTTTCCTTTTTTTTTTTAGCACTTATTTTATCAGCATGCATAATAAGAAGTAACTTAATCCATGAAGCCACGACTCTTATGGAAAAACTCTTTAAGCTTTGAGAGTGCCATTTATTGGTTCAAATTGCTTACTTGATTAAAAAGGGCTTTTAAAAGCACGTAATGTAAGCTATGGTTTATGGCTATGAAAGAAAAGAATTTTACAGGCTCAAAAGGTGTTTGAGGGCTTCAAAAACCTAGGATCAATATCAATTATTCATCATTTCTCTTTCTCTTGTTATCTTTGTGGAGAAAACGACATATAATCTTATCAACCTCAAATATCAGAATATGTCATAATGCAAATCCAACTTTTTCTTTGATGAATAACAAATCTCAATCATCTGATAACATCAGTAGTTTTATCATGGATGCCAAAAGTCATGTTTGTAGCCCAGGTTTTTTTTTTTGGTATCGACTTTCAACATTTGTTGTAAAACTTCTTTTGTCTTTCCTAAACTTAATAGGCATTCTCCTTTCTTTATCTTTGACTTGCCTTTAAGTGTAGGCAATTTTCTTTTTTTTTTCCTTTTTTTTAACAATGGCTTTCACATAGCCTTTCTCATAATTTTTTTTTCTGACATGCCCCCAGTCTAGGTCTTCTTTCTCTTAGCTCTCTGTCAAATGTTGAACTTTTATTCTAAGCCTTCCCTTTCACTTTTGTCTTCTCTTATTTGCCCCCAATACGGGATGTGATCCTCGTCAGGGTTTCTTTTGAAAAGAATATTCTATCAGGCTCAAAATAGGATTGCAAATTATATATTTCCAGTATTGTGAAAGGATAAAACAAAGATGGCATTTTCTCATTTCAAGCAAGGACAGTGTGAATTGATAAATTTTGACCTCGTCTAGTGTAATGATTTGTGCTTGCAAGAATTGCAAGCCTTGATTCACGAGTCCATAACTACTGAATCCATTACATATCATTATGCATATTGCTAAAACTTAGCTATATGGTGGGTGATTCAGTTTCATGTGTGAGTTCACAATTTGTTTGGTCACCCCATATCATTTTAACAAGCATCAAGTCATTTTTGAAATCAAAATACTTTTAATCTTTCTAGGTTGATTAGCCTTAATTGCATTTTGGAGTTTGATTAAAATATTTTGTCAAAAATGAAATGCTAAACATCTCTTGACTTTAGAAAAACAAAGAAACAAATAAAAGATATGTTTCGTTAAAGAATAAGATGTGATCCCAAAAGAAAATGCAAAATGACAAAATTTATAACAATAGAATTGACAATTCATCGTCATTCTTGGACCAACTTTCTTAGCAAGCATTTTCAATCACTTGTCATTCTGAAGATGTTCGGGGGACAATATAGCCAATGACATCACCTTTCACAAACTCAACTTGCCTCTTGCTCATTGATTGTGTATCAAAAGTGTCATTAAGTCTCTTATTTTACATATGTATTTATTGTTTTTATAATAATTGATGTGTTTTTTAGTAATGAAGTTTGTTTTAATGTTTCGATAGGTTTTTGGAGCTTAAATGAATTAATTCACAAAATTCAACATCGGAATTCAGAACAAAGAATTGAAGAGACATTTAGTTGAAGATTGAAGCAAATCTTGGTTCAAATAAGTGCTCCAAATTTGTCCCAAAAATCAATTCTATTCCAATTCTAGAAAAGAATATCATATGATTTATTTCAAGCCCAAACTTGCCTTATGTTGTGTGCAAACTTCAACCATTAAACACTCAAGGTTTCAATGTCAATCTTAGCCCAAATAATAAGTACATTTGTATACTTATTTGATGCTCAAATTCAGCCCAAAATCAGCCCCAAATTAGCTCTAAATCAACCCCAAATCAACCTTCAAATCAACCCAAACACAATCCATGATCTTACATGTCCACACAACAAATAACAATTGATTTATTTTGGGCAATCCATTAATCCAAGAAGGCAAGCACATGGATGGAAAGCTGGAGGGGATATTTTAACATTATTTTGGGTCAAAAAGAAGAAGGAGACACCTCATAAATGAGGAAGAAAAACGTGCACCAAAGTAGTTGTAAAGCTGTCTTGATTTGATTTTTCAGAACACCTTTCGGTGTTTTGCCCATAACGTTTGACTCAGGTGTCCAAATGAGCTGTTCTTTAATGATCTGGAAAGGTGACAGAATTGCCTATAAATATGTATCTAATAGACTTCTCCAAAAAAAGCTTCTAAGAGGGTCGAATTGCTGTCCAAAGTTAGAGTCAGATTTGTGTCCGAATTTTTTCTGAAATTGTATTGTGTTCTTCTTTATAGATTTCGGTTCTTTAGTTTGTAAAACTTATTTTTTCAGTTGGATTCAAGTTCTTTCATGTTTATTGAAGTGTTCTTATATATAATCATGGTTGGCTAAACTCTTTCTTGGATCCAAATCAAGGATAATGGTGATTGAGGTGAGTTCTTTAGGATATGAATGAATCTTAATGTTTATCTTCTTATTTTCTTCATGAATGATTTATTATTGTAAAGAAATTTTAGAAATCATTTAGGTAATGTTATAACCTTGAATTTTTATGCACAAACTTTAGTTTTGGTATAGAGATTGCTTGATTCAATGTCTTACTTAATATGAAAGTACTTGTTCATTCTTAAGCAATAATCAATCTTCATCTTTCTAATCTTCATTGTAATATCTTCTGATCTAATATCACCATCGTTGAGATTAGGTTGAGTTATCTTATATATGTTGAAGAAATCACCAATACATCACCATTAAAATTGATTTGGACCAAGACTTACTTTTTCTTGTCATTTAAAATCTATTTACATTTTTTTTTATCTTTAAAAGCAAATCCATCAATTATTTTCAACCAAGTTATTGTTAATTTAATTTCTCTTGAGTTTTTTTTGTTACTTAGCTTAATTTCCAGATCTAGCTCTCTGTGGATATGACCTCGATCTTACCGAGTTAATTGCTACATCGCACACTCGTGCACTTGCGAGTTAAAACAAGCCGATCATAAAAAGCGGTCAAGCAATTTTGGCGCCGTTGCCGGGGAGCTAGCAAGCAAAGGTAACAAATTTAGATTTGATTATTGGAAAACTAAAAAAAAATCGTATAAAAAAAATTTAATTGGCTGGTTTTACCGCCTCAAAAAAAAAATTAAAAAACAAATCAAGTGGCTGGTTTTACCGCCTAAAAAAAATTTGACCTTAACGTTTTGGATATTGGACTATTAATTGTTGGATTTTGGTTGGTTCAACCATTTTTCTTTTATTTTCTATTCTTATTAGTTGCTAATATTTTTCTTGTTTATTTCATTTTATTTGGTTGATATTGTTTTTATTTATTGTCTAAAGTGCTTGGCCGGTATTACCGCCTTTTTTATTCATGCTTGTTATAATTATCTTTTAATGTTTATTGTTGTTATTTTTCTTATATTTATTGTCTAAAGTGCTTGGCCGGTATTACCGCCTTTTTATTCAAGCTTCTTATAATTATCTTTTAATGTTTATTATTGTTATTTTTCTTATATTTATTGTCTAAAGTGCTTGGCCGGTATTACCGCCTTTTTATTCAAGCTTCTTATAATTATCTTTTAATGTTTATTATTGTTATTTTTCTTATATTTATTGTCTAAAGTGCTTGGTCGGTATTACCGCCTCTTGTTTATTTCAGTTTATTTTGTTGTTTTGTTATGATTATTTTTCTTATATTTATTGTTTGAAGTGCTTGGCCGGTATTACCGCCTTTTTATTCAAGCTTCTTATAATTATCTTTTAATGTTTATTGTTGTTAATAGTGCTTATTAGTTGGAGAGTGAATTTCTTAATTTGTTGTATTTTATTTTTGAGCTATTACTTTTATTTGCATTTTTTTTCTTTCCTTTCCTTTCATATTCATATAATTGTTATATTATTATTATTATTATTATTTTATCATGGCTAATGTTGAAGATGTAGAGGGTGAAGGGAGTGTTCAAGGTAATGGACCTCCACAATTCAATGATCAACCTAATTTTCGAACTCTTAGAGAGTATCTTCACCCGGCTAGACAAAGTACACCTTCGTGTATTATCTTACCTCTTAACCAACAAGCTTTCAATTTGAAACCGGGCATGATTCAACTTCTTCCCACATTTCATGGTATGGATTCTGAAAATCCATACATACACATTAAAGACTTTGAAGAGGTATGTAATACTTTTATTGATAGAACATGCACCGAGGAAACCATTCGGCTTAAATTGTTCCCATTCTCTCTAAAGGATAAAGCCAAGCTTTGGCTAAACTCCTTGCGTCCTAGGTCTATAGGTACATGGAGAGAAATGCAAGCTGAATTTTTGAAAAAATACTTCCCCACTCATAGGACAGCAGCCTTACAACGTCAAATGATGAATTTTTCTTGTAGTCCAAATGAGTCATTTCACCAAGCTTGGGAAAGGTTTAAAGACTTGTTAAATGCATGCCCTCACCATGGTTTTGAGATGTGGAGGTTAGTGAGTTTCTTTTATGACTCTCTTACCGCAGATTTTAAAAAGCTAGTGTCAACCATGTGTAATGGTGAGTTTTATGACAAAGAACCAAGTGAGGCCTTTGATTTTTTTGATCAATTGGCTGAAAACACAAAGCAATGGGAGACTTCTCTCCCAGTTCATGTTGAGTCTAGAAACACCATTTCTCATTCAAGTGGGAAGTTTCAATTGAAAGAGACTGATGACCTCAATGCTAGATTAGCCTCATTGGCTAGGAAAGTAGAGTCTCTTGAGATTAAAAAAGTGCATGTTATAAGTGAACAACAAGAGGAAAGTTGTGTTGTTTGTGAGAGCAAAGGGCATAGGACAACTGAGTGTCCTACCATTCCAGCCTTCAAGGAAGTGTTATATGGCCAAACTTCTGATTCAAGTAATGTTAGAAAGCCATTTCCAAACCAAGTAGGCAATCCCTACTCTGAGACCTACAATCCTGGATGGAGGAACCACCCAAATTTTGGATGGAGAAATGAGGGCTCTTCAATACCTCAAACATTTCAACCTCCACCCCAACCATTTCATGCTCCCACACATAACACATACCAACCACCTCATAAGAGATCCTTAGAGGATACTCTTCAACAATTCATGCAAACACAAGGAGGAATCAACAACCAAGTTTACAAATTCCAAGACCAGACCAATAGGACCTTAGATGACATTCGAAGTCAACTAACTAAGTTGACTCAATCACTAAGCATTCAAGAGAAGGGAAAAATCCCAGCTCAACCAATGCCCAATCCTAGAGGTCAGGTACACATGAGTGAATCCTCACCTAGTGAACCTTCAAACCATGAACAAGTCCAAGCCATCACTACCCTTAGAAGTGGAAAGATTGTTGACAAAGGTGTAGGTTTTAGGATTCCTAAAGGTATTGTAGAGGAGAAATCTAGGGAAAGTGAAGAGGGAATCAAAACACAAGTGACAAATGAGAATTTGAGTGACAAAGAAGGTGAGATAAATGAGAAAGAGATGAGTGAGAAAGGAGATGATTCAAGAAAAATTGGAGTCAAAATGAGTGATTTAGAATTTGTTCCTAGAGCACCATTTCCACAAAGGTTAGGAAAACCTAAACAAGATCTTATGAACTCGGAAATCTATGAATTGTTCAAACAAGTGAAAGTTAATATTCCACTCCTTGATGCAATTAAACAAGTTCCATCTTATGCAAAGTTTCTTAAGGATTTATGCACAGTCAAAAGGAGATTGAATGTGAAAGAAAGAGCCTTTCTAACTGAACATGCTAGTGCCATCATCCAGTTTAAGACCCCTCCCAAATACAAAGATCCTGGTTGTCCTACCATTTCATGCATTATTGGAAGTCATAAGATAGATCAAGCTTTGTTGGATTTAGGAGCAAGTGTGAATTTAATACCCTACACTGTTTACGAACAATTAGGTTTAGGAGAAATCAAGCCTACTCGAATCACCCTTCAATTAGCTGATAGGTCAATCAAGATTCCTAGGGGTATCGTTGAGGATGTGTTGGTCCAAGTAGATAAATTCTACTTTCCTGTTGATTTTGTAGTGTTAGACACCGCACCAATTCAAGGTTCTAATGCCCCCATCCCAGTCATCTTAGGGAGACCTTTCCTAGCTACATCCAATGCCTTAATTAACTGTAGGAATGGGGTGATGAAGTTGTCTTTTGGGAATATGACTGTGGAGATGAACATATTCAATGTCTCCAAACAAATCGGGGAACATGAGGACATTAGAGAGGTAGATTTCATCCAAACAGTTTGTCAAGAACACTTTGAGAGAGTGTGGATCAAGGATCCATTGGAGAGAACTTTAATTCATGATGAAAGATTTTGTTCTTTGGAATGTGTTGATGAGGAGGTAAGAGAACTCGAGACTTATCTAGATCCAATGCCTATTATGTCAATAGGTCAATGGACCCCATCATTTGAGCCTTTGATTTCACCCCAAGCGAAAGTTGAGGAACCTCTTGTCCAACCTGATAAACTAGAAAGGAAGCCTTTACCGAGTGATCTTAAGTATGCATTTCTAGGGGAAGATGAATCATATCCTATTGTGATCTCATCAAAACTTAGCATAGAGCAAGAACACAAACTTTTGAGAGTGGTGAGAAAACACAAGAAAGCAATTGGGTGGAAAATTACTGACTTGAAAGGAATTAGCCCTCTTTTATGTACACATAGAATCTATCTTGAAGAAGAGGCTAAATCTGTGAGACAAATGCAAAGACGATTGAACCCAAACATGAAGGAAGTAGTGAGAGGTGAAGTGCTTAAGCTACTTGATGCAGGTATCATTTACCCTATTGCAAACTCAAAATGGGTTAGTCCAACCCAAGTTGTCCCTAAAAAATCTGGAGTCACGGTAGTGAAGAATGAAAATAATGAGCTGGTACCAACTAGAATCCAAACTGGATGGCGTATGTGCATTGATTATCGTAAATTGAACATGGTGACTAGGAAGGACCATTTTCCGCTTCCATTTTTAGACCAAGTGCTTGAAAGAGTAGCTGGAAGAGCTTTCTATTGTTTTCTAGATGGATACTCAGGTTACAACCAAATTGAGATTTCTTTAGAAGACCAAGAAAAAACCACTTTCACTTGTCCTTTTGGTACCTATGCTTATAGAAGAATGCCTTTTGGTTTGTGTAATGCACCAGCCACTTTTCAAAGGTGTATGATGAGTATCTTTAGTGACATGGTGGAAAATTTTTTGGAAGTTTTCATGGATGATTTTTCAGTTTATGGGGATTCTTATGAGTTGTGTCTAATGAATCTAGAAAAAGTTCTTGAAAGGTGTGAAGAGAGTAATCTTGTACTCAATTGGGAGAAGTGTCATTTTATGGTGACACATGGCATTGTTTTAGGTCACATTGTCTCTTCAAAAGGGATAGAGGTAGATAAGTCAAAAGTGGAAGTCATTCAAAAATTAACTACCCCTAAGACTGTGAAAGATGTGAGATCTTTTTTAGGACATGCTGGTTTTTATCGAAGATTCATTCATTCTTTTAGTACCATTGCTAAACCATTGTGTAACTTGTTGTCACAAGATGTCCCATTTGATTGGACATCAAAATGTCAAGAAGCTTTTGAAAAGCTTAAAGGGTTGTTGACAACTGCACCAATCATGCAAGCTCCTGATTGGTCTTTACCATTTGAACTGATGTGTGATGCTAGTGATTTTGCGGTTGGGGCTGTTTTAGGGCAAAGAAAAGACAAGAAACCTCATGTCATATATTATGCTAGCAAGACTTTGAATGATGCTCAATTGAATTACACTACAACTGAAAAAGAACTCTTAGCTGTGGTCTTTGCATTAGACAAGTTTAGGTCTTATTTGGTTGGATCTCTTGTTATTGTTTTCACTGATCATGCAGCATTGAAATATTTGCTCACAAAACAAGATGCCAAACCACGTTTGATTCGATGGATCCTCCTACTCCAAGAGTTTAACATTGAAATTCGAGATAAAAAGGGAGTAGAGAATGTAGTAGCTGATCATTTGTCTCGTCTTTCAAGCTATAAGACCATAATTGATGAATCTCCAATAAATGAACTCTTTGCTGATGAAAATTTATTTTGTGCAGGTACTGTCTCTTACATTGGTTCTCCATGGTATGCTGACATAGCAAATTACCTAGCCACAAGTCAGATTCCTTCTCATTGGTCTAAACTTGACAAACAAAAATTCTTGCGCAATGTGCGCACCTTTTTTTGGGATGACCCCTACCTATTTAAATATTGTCCTGACCAAATTATTAGGCGGTGCATCCCTGATCATGAAATTCCAAGGGTCATTAATTTTTGTCATGCATTAGCCTGTGGTGGGCATTTCTCTTCCAAGAAAACCATTGCCAAAATCTTGCAGTGTGGTTTTTATTGGCCTACCATGTTTAAAGATGTTCATGCCTTCTGTGTTGCATGTGACCGATGCCAACGACTAGGTAGCCTCACTAGGCGTAACATGATGCCCCTTAACCCCATCCTTGTTTTGGAAATATTTGATTGTTGGGGGATTGATTTCATGGGACCTTTTCCAAGTTCATTTGGTTACCAATTCATCCTTGTTGCTGTTGATTATGTGTCTAAATGGGTGGAGGCCATTGCATCTCGAACCAATGACCATCGAGTTGTGGTCAAATTCTTGAAAGAAAATATTTTCTCTCGTTTTGGCATGCCCCGGGCTATGATTAGTGATGGGGGAAAACATTTTTGTAACAAGCCCGTTGGGATTTTAATGAGAAAATATGGTGTAATTCACAAGGTCAGTACCCCCTATCACCCACAGACTAGTGGCCAAGCTGAGTTGGCAAATAGGGAGATCAAGAACATTTTAGAGAAAACAGTCAATCCAAACCGTAAAGATTGGTCCCTACGACTAGTTGATGCTTTGTGGGCATATCGCACTGCTTATAAGACCTCTTTAGGAATGTCTCCTTATAGGCTAGTTTATGGAAAGCCTTGTCATCTCCCTGTTGAGATTGAGCACCGTGCATATTGGGCCATTCGGCAATTCAATGACAATGAAAACGAGGTTGGCAAAAATAGAAAGCTTCAATTGGATGAATTAGAGGAGTTAAGAAATGATGCATTTGAAAATGCAAAAATTTCAAAACATAAGATGAAAACTTTGCATGATAAACATATTCTTAGAAAATCCTTTCATGTTGGTCAAAAGGTTCTCTTGTATAATTCACGATTACATCTCTTTCCTGGGAAGTTGAGGACAAAATGGACTGGTCCATTTGTGATTAAATCCATCTCTGAGCATGGTGCATTTGAGGTAGAAAATCCCAAGAATGGAAATATTTTCAAAGTAAATGGTCATCGATTGAAACCTTATCTTGAAAATGTTGTGGCTGAAGTTGAGACATTGGATCTTCAAGATCCAATACCATTGTAGTATTAGAAGTAATGAGTTTTTATTTTTATTTTTATTTTTCATTTTTATTATTTTTTCTTCTTTCTTCCATCTCTTATATTTTCGTGTTCATGCATTCGGGACAATGCATTATTTTAAGTTGGGGGGTGTGAGGTTCTTTATTTTCAAAAAAAAAAAAATCAAAAAAAATAAAAATAAAAAAATCAATGTTTTCTTTTAGTTGTGATATGCAGGTTAAAAAAAAAAAAATCAAGCAAGAAGTCAGCTCATGCCCAATTCAATCAGACATTCATCCTTGAAAACAGAAGGGGAGTAACAATTTTCTAATCTTTATACTTTTCTTCTCTTTCTCTTTTACATTGAGGATAATGTAAAACTTAATTTTAGATATTTCATTATGTTGAATGCTTGAGATAACCATGCTTGTTAAAAAAAAAAAAAAAAAAAAAAAAACTTGCATTCGTATGTGAATGAGACTTGTTTAGGATCATCATTACATTTTTGGATTCAATATTATGTTGAACATTGCATACTTTAATTTGGGATAGATAATATCTTATAAAGCAAGATATAGCATACTTTTTTTTAAGATTACTGAAATACATCTTTCCTTGTAAAAGTTGTGTGAGTTGTGTGATTATGCATGAAAGATGAGTATGATGCTTTACTTGTGATTATCCCTTTTGATCCAGTCCTAAACAAGGTTTAAGTAAATAGAGTAATAATTATTACACGAATAAATAAATAAATGTGTACAAAGTTCTATCTACTCCAATGTTTTGAGTTGCTCAGTAACTAGGGGTATTCATCACAAATGTTTATCTTTACGTCAAACGGCAGCTTAAAATATGAGTATGCAAAGCACTTTAAGTTTGTGACTTTGTGAGTAACCGGGTGCATTCATCACAAATGTTTGTATTCGCGTCAAAAGGGAAGTGACTACTTAAAGACAAAAAAATAAATCATATCTTCAAAAAAAAAAAAAAAAGAAAGAAAGAAAAAAGAAAGAAAAAAAATATATAGATATTTCTCTAGTTTGCTACCTTGTTTGTGTTGGTGAGAATGGAAGATTACAAGTTGAGTTTTCGTATGAATCAATTATGTTGGTTGCACGATAAATATGACTGAATTTGGAAATTTTGTATGGATGTTTGATTTAGAGAATGTGAGTATGTTTATTTTTCTTTATTTGCTATTGTGTACACTAAGTTAAAGATACCAATGTTTGCATGATAGGTCCTTCAAGTGTGATGAATCGAGCCTAATTATGGTTGTTATTATTATTATTTTTATTTTAAAGGTTTTATGTTTTGTTTTGCTTGAGGACTAGCAAAATCTAAGTTGGGGGGTGTGATTGTGCATCAAAAGTGTCATTAAGTCTCTTGTTTTACATATGTATTTATTGTTTTTATTTGGTTGTTTTTATAATAATTGATGTGTTTTTTTAGTAATGAAGTTTGTTTTAATGTTTCGATAGGTTTTTGGAGCTTAAATGAATTAATTCAGAAAATTCAACGTCGGAATTCAGAACAAAGAATTGAAGAGACATTTAGTTGAAGATTGAAGCAAATCTTGGTTCAAATAAGTGCTCCAAATTTGTCCCAAAAATCAATTCTATTCCAATTCTAGAAAAGAATATCATATGATTTATTTCAAGCCCAAACTTGCCTTATGTTGTGTGCAAACTTCAACCATTAAACACTCAAGGTTTCAATGTCAATCTTAGCCCAAATAATAAGTACATTTGTATACTTATTTGATGCTCAAATTCAGCCCAAAAATCAGCCCCAAATCAGCCCTAAATCAACCCCAAATCAACCTTCAAATCAACCCAAACACAATCCATGATCTTACATGTCCACACAACAAATAACAATTGATTTATTTTGGGTAATCCATTGATCCAAGAAGGCAAGCACATGGATGGAAAGCTGGAGGGGATATTTTAACATTATTTTGGGTCAAAAAGAAGAAGGAGACACCTCATAAATGAGGAAGAAAAACGTGCACCAAAGGAGTTGTAAAGCTGTCTTGATTTGATTTTTCAGAACACCTTTCGGTGTTTTGCCCATAACTTTTGACTCAGGTGTCCAAATGAGCTGTTCTTTAATGATCTGGAAAGGTGACAGAATTTTCTATAAATATGTCTCTAATAGACTTCTCCAAAAAAAGCTTCTAAGAGGGTCGAATTGCTGTCCAAAGTTAGAGTCAGATTTGTGTCCGAATTTTTTCTGAAATTGTATTGTGTTCTTCTTTATAGATTTCGGTTCTTTAGTTTGTAAAACTTATTTTTTCAGTTGGATTCAAGTTCTTTCATGTTTATTGAAGTGTTCTTATATATAATCATGGTTGGCTAAACTCTTTCTTGGATCCAAATCAAGGATAATGGTGATTGAGGTGAGTTCTTTAGGATATGAATGAATCTTAATGTTTATCTTCTTATTTTCTTCATGAATGATTTATTATTGTAAAGAAATTTTAGAAATCATTTAGGTAATGTTATAATCTTGAATTTTTATGCACAAACTTTAGTTTTGGTATAGAGATTGCTTGATTCAATGTCTTACTTAATATGAAAGTACTAGTTCATTCTTAAGCAATAATCAATCTTCATCTTTCTAATCTTCATTGTAATATCTTCCGCTCTAATATCACCATCGTTGAGATTAGGTTGAGTTATCTTATATATGTTGAAGAAATCACCAATACATCACCATTAAAATTGATTTGGACCAAGACTTACTTTTCTTGTCATTTAAAATCTATTTACATTTTTTTTTATCTTGAAAACAAATCTATCAATTATTTTCAACCAAGTTATTGTTAATTTAATTTCTCTTGAGTTTTTTTTTTTTTGTTACTTAGCTTAATTTCCAGATCTAGCTCTCTGTGGATATGACCTCGATCTTACCGAGTTAATTGCTACATCGCACACTCGTGCACTTGCGAGTTAAAACAAGCCGATCATAAAAAGCGGTCAAGCATTACACTATTAGTGTAACATTTTCACCTTGACATAATAAACTTAACTAAACATAATGAAAGAAAGAAAAATAAATAAACAAAATAAGAACATAAATAAGATAAAAGTTAACTAAGTAAATGAAAGGAAATGAAAGGCATAAACTTGATATTAATGAAAGCAAAGCATAAACATTACAAAAAATACAAAAAGAGAAAGCAAGAGCATGATCTTGATCTGAAAACCAAGATGCCTAAATGCATGGCAAATGCCTCCTTTTATAGGCCAAAATTGGAAACTATTGATTTGATAACTAATTGATGAGTGGGTGACTAACTCTTGACTTGGTGATAATCCTTATCTTTTCTTGTCTACCCAAAACGTCATTGATAACGTCAAAATTGGAGCCACTTGAAAACATGAAAGTTGTAGGAAATTGTCTCAGCTTTCTTGTGTAAAAACATCAGGTCATTTGGACTTCTAGAACTCTAGATATGGGCCAAACACTGAATAGTGCTCGGGCTGGAAGACAGATTCAGACTTCTTTATTGTTGCTATAATTTGGACTTGAAAATGGCCTTTTTAAGTCTTGTACTTCATATGAAAGTTGTAGGTCTATATCTTACCTTTTCATCCATATAAAGTAGACCTAAATCTGAGATCTTCAGCTCCAGATATGATCCAATTACCAAATAGTGTTCCGGTTTAGATTGCACCGACATCTCTTTTCTAAGTGTGGCCATCTCTTTGTCCTTTCAATTCCAGTTCTTAAATTCATCAATCAATCCTTTTATTTATGTGATAAGCCTGCATTTAAAATGAATATTTACCATAAATTAAAGGTATCTTATATTATTAGATATATTATTATAAAATATATTTTAGTTAAGAAGTTATTGATACTTCAAGTGCAAAATGATGACATAAAACCTTAATAAAAAATGCACTTTTAAGTACTAATCATTCATAATTAAGACAAAACTAACTAGTTTTATACAATTAAGCCCCTTTGAGATCCCCTAAGTCTAGCTTCTCTGACAGAGTACCCTTTGTTTTCCATTTTGTTTTATTTAATCCCCAATTAAGACTTAAATTTTGATTATCTTCAATTTAGTCCTTGGAAAAGTTTGGTACAACCCATATTATGTGTCTTTTGTAGAAGGATCCTTATTCTTGAATGTTTTTTAAATTTGGCTCCTCCTTTGCCTTTAAACTTCAAACATCTTGTAATTAAACCCCTGATTTTATCAATTTTATCTTTTAAAGTTTCAATTGTGTCTCTAATCTTTGTGAATTGACCTAAATTGAGCCTTCAAACTTGATTTTTCTTCAATTGAGTTCTTAATTAAATATATAAAATCCATTAGAAGTTTAATTAAGTCCTTAAACTTAATTAATTATTTCAATTTTGGTCAAGTTTGGATTTCAACCTTAATTTTCTTTCTTTGTTCATCTCATCCTGTCAAAATATCCCAATCTGGCTATTCTTCTGGCATTTTGTTTTATTGTAGCTTAAAGGTCTATCTCCTCGTCTCCCAAGAATATTTTTAGATTTTTTATTTTTTATTTTTTGAATTTTAAAAAATAAAATACATATATATTATTATTAAAAACTTTTAAAGGTCCAAAATTAGGTTATGACACTCGATACAAAAGGAAAGGTAGGTGATCTTTTGTTAATGTATATATCTTATAGCCAATTAGGTGGTTATCATGGCATTGATTTTATTCATATTTATTGTTATTTATAATAGAATTTTTCATAATCAATGAGTCTAAAGTAAGGATAATGTTCTTATGATAAAAAAAAATTTGCAAAGAAAATTATAAAGTGGTTATAGTTAAAAAGATTTCTATTACATCAAACCATTATTTCTAAATATTCATGGTCAATGTTCTAGTAAGACTAGTTATTAATTAGAGTTATTGAGGTTGTTACATTATTATTTTTTTAATGAAAGAAAGCAATTGTTCTCATCAATTGAGATACGAAGAGATATTCAAAACTAACACGTGGATGCTTGTTAAATGTTAAGTACACTAAATTGACTCATATTAGGATTCCATATGAAGATATTATTCATATTTATAGAATGACAATTATGTAGCTTATACTTGAGACCATCAAGTTATTTTATATCAAATGTGTTATGTTTTGATCATGAATATACGTTGATTTGATCAAAGTTAACAATTGGATAAATTTTAGATGTAACATAAACTATATGAAGGTATTAGAATAATCAAGAGATGATTCACCACTCTAGTTGAATTAAGAAAAATAGTCCATGTGTTCTCGAATAATATTAATTGAGAAATTCTTTCGTAATATGGAATGAGATTTGAAAATAATCTCAAATTTTATTGAAAGAATCAACAAATATGTTTTTAGAACAAAAATGATTTGATATCGTAGGCACACTCTACATTCAAATATCTAGATCAAAATATTCTTGATAAAGGAATAGTAGTTACACTAAGAAATTGGACACTAAAAGATTACGCCAAATAACATTTAATTTTTCTAATATTTGAACGATCATGACATATTGTTGAAGTTGCATTTGATTTTTGAATATAAATCAATCAATTTAATTTAGTTAATTTTGTTTTATTTAGGATTATAATTTATATTTGGATTAACATATTAAGAACCTAATAGTTCACACACATTAATAATTATTGGTAAGAAATTAAATTGGAATTACTAATTAAGTATCGAGGACTTGAATATAATTAATACATAGTATTATAATCTAGATTTAGAAAAATCAAGAAGAGAGTTAAATGCATAAATTTCTAACTATCTTGAAATAAAACAAATAATATTTTTCATATAGATAAATTGATATTTCATTATTAATATAATTATTAGATTTAATTTGTGAGAATGATACCTGTCTCTCTTTTTTCTTTTTCCTTTTTTCATTGACAAGCAGCATGATGAATAAAGAATCAACCATAGATTTTCATTAAATATTGATCAACATGTTATAAATTGCTAAACAAAGCTCCCTCTCCAAAATTGGTAGCTTTGGGTCTGTATAATTACTTCACATAGCGCAACTAAGCTTATTATGTTTCCATTAATACATTATTTATTTTGAATTGAAGTAATGCAAAGCAAGTTTGGAATAAATTGGATGCAGGCCCAGGATAACCTAGCCCTACGATTCCTTAATAGAGAAGAGAGGGTACAACACTATACGAGTGCAATAATAACAGTTAGAAGGACATATCATGGACACAAATGCTTTAAAACTAGGTAAAGAAGATACCTAACCTCCCCCACCAATTAGAGCTAAGAACCCTCCCATCTTAAAATTCTTTACCTTGCTGCTAATCTCGAAGTCTTTTCTCTACTTCATTAGGAATTCATCTTCCTTCATAACCATAAGAATTGCCACAAAACACCAAAAACCGAATGTTGTCACTCCTAGAGTGCCAATTGTTATTTGCCACCAATTATGGTCCAGAAATTAATATATCAGCCCCCTCCCCGAACCCATTTTCTATGGTGGTGCGCTGCCATCTTATGTGCCCTCCTTACAACTGCAGTAATCATAGCCGGCATCATCGTCTTTGTTGGCTACTTGGTAATCCACCCAAGAGTTCCGGTCATCAGCGTTGTCGACGCTCATCTCCTTCATTTCAGCTATGACGGAGCAGGGATACTTGTGACGCAAATAAACATCGTGGTAAGGTCCCAGAATGACAACATGAAGGCTCATGCTAGCTTCTCAAATTTCAATCTTGAACTATTCTATGATGGCATTAGAATAGCAGTGCTGTCAACTGCGGCCCCCTATGAAGTAAGAAAGAACAGTTCTGTTGATTTTAATTATGAATACACCTCGGATCCTATACCATTGAATCCCGAGCAAATGGATGATGTTGATGCATACCTAAAAGAGGATGAGGTACGCTTCGATTTGAAAGGAGGTGTAAGAGCTCGCTGGAAAGTCGGGGTTCTTGGATCAGTTAGGTTCTTGTGTCACTTGAATTGTCAGCTACATTTTCATCCATCAAATGGAAGCTACATATCCAGACGGTGCACCTCCAAGGCTAAATGATTTCTTTCTTTCTTCCTCTTTTGAATTTGGATGCCTGTCCTTAGTTTTCTTTGTTCTTGATTTCTCATGTGCATGTTCGCTTCTTTTTCTTATTCCCTTCCTCTAGGAAAAGTGCAGGTTCAGTGCAATAATAATAAGCTCAAAAAACATAAACCGCTCT
>NW_011500843.1:4886-9455 GCF_000495115.2 Populus euphratica | reverse complement strand
AACTGCTCTTCCATTTTTTCTTCCTCCTATAACTATTCTACAATTTCCTTTACAGAGAGAAAAGGTGTTGTATTCGATGAATTGTAATTACTTGCTTTCAGATCAGTATATTGAAGCCTATCTTCTTTTATTCTTCTCTTTTGGTCTTGATCTTGAAACTAGATACGAATGTTCATCTTAAAAACTCACTTGCGAACCTTTGGCAAGTGATGTAAGAAAAACATTAGGCAAGTGATGAGATAAAATTAGAAGAAAACGAAGAAAAGGGGATTTCTCTTACGCCTCACATGGGGCTAAGGTTACAATGGCGTCAGCTCAAAGCTCCACCAAATGCTGAAGCCAAGGTTTTGTAAACAAGATTTTGCGAGCAATAACTGGGAAGCTTTTATCATTTCATTAATTTCAATATATATAAATTATTTTCCGTGCATATTACAGTGAACATCTAAACCAAACACGTGCCAACACGCATATACGTAAAGCTGAAGGAAGAAGGGGGTTGTTGGCACAACCTTCTATGTGAAGTTCACAGTAGCAACCTAACAAGTAATACGGCTACAAAAAGCATGTGGAAATATCTGCAAACTTGTGAAAAAGAATTTCCTTTTTCTTTTTCAATTGTTTTTTGGTGATTTTTATTTTTTTAATTAATATAAATGTTCAAATGAGTTCATGTGCATTATAATTAATCTTGTAAATCCTGAAATTAATAATTATATAAACTTTAATAAACTTAAAAAAAACTTCAACTCATAATTATTAAAAAACAAATATAAAACGTCCCTCATACTTATTTTCTTTCTGGTAATTTTTTTTAGGCATAGAGGAGGCATTAGCCCTTCTTTAATCTGAAGCTTTGCTTTCTATGTCTGCCCATGTTTATTAGTCTAACTACTACTAGGTGGGCAGTGCTCGAAATAGTGAGCCTCCACCTACTTACTTATGGGCTACGGCTTAATACACGTCACACATTCCATGGGCAAAGAGTAAAGTATGCTTAGCAGGCTGCGCTTGAGAATTATTTGGCCAGAAAATGTAGTTCACAATTTGAAGAGTTGTGACCCAAGTAAAACGACTTCAAGATCATCTTGTCTAAAACAAATTAATTACTAACTTGTACATCGTAGTGGCATATATCAAGTTAACCAAAGTTTGGGTTAGCGAAATTTTATGGCTCAATAGAACATGTTCAAGTCTTCAAATATTCAGGTCCACATGTTGTCGTTGAATCTTGGGGGCAAACCACTAAAAAAAAGGCTTAGATGGATGAAGCCTGATGTTTTGCTCAAAATTAAAGAGAGAGTGGCAAACCACTAGCATGTTGGATTCCTCAAAGATGTGGAGCGCCTCACTAGGTCTCTGACATGGTTGCAGTCGACATGAAAAATGGCAAGACCTGGATCTGTGTTGACTATTGTTATCGCTCTTCAATGGATATTATGATGGTGGATAAAAAATACACAGTGAAAAATTAAATCTATCACCTAATAACTAAAGAAAATATAAAAGATAGTTATGATCAAGAGAAAAACAATATTACTTTTACAATATTAGTTATGTTTAAAGAAAAAATAATATTACTTTTACAATATCATTAATAATGTTTTCTTCTAGATTTGTCTTCTTGATTGCTATAAATTATTCTAATTATTTTTAGTTTTTTTTTTTGTTGTTTATCTACCATCCTAGGTTTTATCGCTTCCTCAAGAAAGATATATGGTTTCAACTCAACAATATTAGCATTATCCTTCCTTAATCTGAAAATAATCTTAACTATGTTCTAGTTTTTAGGTTCTATCAATTCACACATATCATTAGCTCAAACTCCATCAAACACTCCTCCGTACTTAAAAAACCTTGTTGTAATATTTAGAGTCTTATATATAACTCTTGTTTGTAGTAATTAGGTACAAATGTTTTTTTCATCACATTTTTCATCTTCATCTAAATGGTAATATCCTTTTCGTTATCCCTTCTCTTGTGGATTTTCAAGTTCTTCCACCGTAACAATGCATAAATGATAAACTCCAATATAAACACCTTACATTTCTTTTTGTTAGTATAGTCATACCAATCAAACACATTCTTAACTTTTTGAACTTACTCTAAGTACTCCTCAAGTGAGCTGTTACATTTTAATTTTAATGATGGAATGTTAAGTTTAATTCCATTAAAAGGGTGGTTATGTCTTCTTGATTTACCCTTTTCGTTAGTCTTATCATCCCTGTTTAACTTCAATTCAGCCGCTATGACATCATTTTGTCATACCCTCTAAACTTGTCTTTATTAAGGTTAAAAATTATTCATTTTGTGTTATTTGCATAAGGGCATCTATTTTATCATAAATTCCTATCCTTTTTTTTTCAAATCTTTTCATGAGATCATTGCAATACAATAAGTTGTACTTGTTCCAAATTAATTCCCCTCAAAACTTTATATTTTTCTCCGGTCATAATATATCAAATTCCAACAATTCACACATAAATATGAACAACAATATTGATTGGTATTTAAAAGTGTAATTTTATCAAGGTTTTATGATTAGTACTTAAAAGTGCATTTTTATCATGGTTTTATATCATCATTTTGCACTTGAAGCATCAATAACTTCTTAACTAAAGCATGTTTTATAATAATATATCTAATAATATAAGATACCTTTAATTTATGGTAAATGTTCATTTTAAATGCAAGTCTATCATATAAATGAAAGGATTGATTGATGACTTTAAGAACTTAAATTGCAAGGGCAAAGAGATGACCAAAATTAGAAAAGAGATGTCGCTGCAATCCAAACCGGAACAGTGTTGCTAACATAAGTATGGTATAACCGACACCTATATACCATATAGTATGGGCTACACTTTCATAGCCCATACTGTATGGTATAACCGACACCTGAGCTATGAAAGGAACTTGATTTGTTGTTAACATAAGTTATAATCATGAATGCTTGACGAGATTTACAAGTATTAGCATTAATCGAATAAGATGACTAATGTAATCATGTTAACAATCTATAATCTGATTGGAACCTCCTTTGTGTGTGGTTTCCAATTGAATAATAAGAGTTTATACTATACTTGTTTGACATACCATTAGTGGATCCTCTAACCTTGATATTTGTTATTATCATTGTTTAATCGTTACATTAATATTCCATCTCGAAGTTCTCTTCTTCTTCTCCTTCTTTTTCTTTATTATTATTACTACTACTACTACTACTACTACTACTACTACTACTACTACTACTATTATTATTATTATTATTATTATTATTATTATTATTGTTATTATTGTTATTGTTATTATTGTTATTACTATTATTATTGTTGTTGTTGTTATTATTATTGTTGTTTATAATTTGTACAATTAACCTCCCTGTGGTTCGACCCCGATCTTGCCAGGTTATTTATTACTTCGACACTCCAGCACTTGGGAGAAGACATCAATCTTTTAGTCGTGTAAAGTTTTTGACGCCGTTGCCGGGGAGGTAAGTTCTTGTACAAATTATAGTATTTATTTTATTTTTTCTTTTCACTTTTCTTGTATATAATTTTGTTTCTTTTGTTTTGTTTGTCTTTATTTTGTTTTCTTCCTTCTTCTTTTCTTTTCTTCTTTCTTTTATTCTATTCTTACACGTGCATAAGAGTGTGGTCACGTACATCAAGTGGTAGACTTTGTAGGGTATCCTCATTATTTTCAGAAAATATGGCCAAAGAAGATAATCAATCACTTCATAATAAGAATAATGAGAATAACCGTGCTAGAACACTTAGAGACCACATGAATCCCACAAGAACAAGTGCACCATCATGCATAGTTTTTCCTCCCAATGCATCTCATTTTAATTTTAAACCAGGCATTATTCAACTTTTACCTTCTTTTCATGGCTTAGAATTGGAAAATTCATACTTGCATTGAAGGGAATTTGAGGAGGTCTGCAACACATATAATAATTTAAATTGTAGCATGAACACCATCAGATTAAAGCTTTTTCCTTTTTCATTAAAAGATAAAGCTAAAACATGGCTACAAAATTTAAGACCAGGATCCATTCGTGCTTGGGATGAAATGCAACAACAATTTTTGAAGAAGTTTTTCCCATCTCATAGAACAAACTCTTTCAAAAGACAAATCATCACTTTCACTCAAAAACCAGGAGAAACATTTTACCAATGTTGGGATAGGTATCGAGACTTGCTGAGTACTTGCCCTCATCATGGTTTTGAAACATGGAGATTGGTTTCACATTTTTATGAAGGGTTAACACCTAGAGATAGGCAAATGGTTGAATTAATGTGCAATGGAACTTTTAAAGATAAAGACCCTAATGAAGCAATGGAGTACTTAGACTTGTTAGCTGAAAATGCTCAAAATTGGGACACCGCGGGTACTTAAGAGGCACCGAGTAAAACTCAACCTCATACATCTAGTAGAGGTATGTACAATCTTAGGGAAGATCATGACCTCCAAGCTAAGTTTGCATCTTTAGCTAGAAAAGTGGAGGCATTAGAATTGAAAAAAAGTGGTCAATTTAAATCTATTGAAAACATTGTATGTCAAATA
>NW_011500843.1:0-4824 GCF_000495115.2 Populus euphratica | reverse complement strand
TATGAAACAAATGAACACTCAACTAGTAACTGTCCAACCTTGCCTTCTTTTAAGGAATGTCTCCATGAACAAGCTCATGCTTTAAGCAGTTTCAAAAGGCCCAATCATAACCCATATTTGCAAACATACAATCCTGGTTGGAGAAATCACCCAAATTTCAATTGGAAGAGTGACAATGCACAAACTTCACCACCACAGTTTCAAGCACACCATAATTTCCAAAATTTTTATGGATATGCACCTCCTTATGCTCCACCTCCTACAAGAAATTTTGAGGAAACTTTGTATGCATTCATTGAAAAGCAAGAGACAATCAACACTCAACTTGCTCAAAGCATAACAGATTTTAAAGATACTCTTACAAAATTCACATTTGCTATCAGCTTTCAAGAGAAAGGTAAGTTTCCATATCAACCACAACAAAATCCTAAGGGGCAATACAATGCAAATGCAAGTAGTGATGGAAGTCAACACATGGATCAAGTCAAATCAGTCATCACTCTTCGTAGTGGTAAGGTTATTAAAAAACCCACTCTTGAACCTTGTGAGAAAGATGATGAGTCAATCTCTAAGGGTAAGGAAGGGGTTGAATCTGAATATTGCAAGGAAAAGACTGATTCCCTGTCAACACTTCCATTTCCTCATGCCATGACTAATCAGAAAGAAATCGAGGATGAAAAAGGCACTAAAAATGTTGATGCGGTTCTTTTATCAAAAGTGACAACAGATTCGACACCCGACATCACACCAATCGATGATTACTTTCATGATGAATCTCTACTTTCTCTTAGTTCAATGCCTTGGTTTACTAAAAATATCAATTTTCTTGCTTCAGGATTTTTGCCAGCTCACTGGAGTACCGAAGAAAAACAAAATTTTTTTAGCAACGTGCAAAACTTTTATTAGGATGACCCTTACTTATTCAATTATCGTCCTGATCAAATATTTCAAAGATGCTTTCCCGATAATGAGGTAAGTAATTTTATTAAATTTTATCACTCTAAGGCACATGGGGATCATTTCTCATCAAAAAAGAGGACTGTAGAAATCTTACAAAGTGGATTTTACTGGCCCACCATATTTAAGGAGTCACATGAAAAAAGAGGACTGTAGAAATCTTACAAAGTGGATTTTACTGGCCCACCATATTTAAGGAGTCACATGAAAAAAGAGGACTGTAGAAATCTTACAAAGTGGATTTTACTGGCCCACCATATTTAAGGAGTCACATGAAAAAAGAGGACTGTAGAAATCTTACAAAGTGGATTTTACTGGCCCACCATATTTAAGGAGTCACATGCATTCCGCAAAAACTGTGAAAATTGTCAAAAGGTGGGATTTATTTCAAAACACAGAGAGTCTTTAGATAATCTTCTATTGACTCTTAAGTCTCATCATAGTCGAGATAAGTATCGTGCAATTCATGACTTATAAACCCATTTTCATAAAGAACATGCTTGACATAGTCTTAAGAATTTGACTAAAAAAGACCCTGTTTGATAGTTTTTAAGAAAACTAGATGGGAAGCCTATCCCTGACCCATAGAGGGCGTTTAAGTCGTTCTTGGATGTAAAACCAAGGAAAGATGTGAGCCACAATCACAACCACCTATACATATGCTTTTTTTAAAAAAAAAAAGAGAGAGAAAGTGTGTGTGTGAGACTCCAGCTGGCCTACATATAGATGGTTTGATTAGCTTTTTAATTTCTCATCTATAAAATGCCCTCTTCCTTCCTTTCATTTCTACTCAACCCATACATTCAACAAATACAAAAGTGTGTAGAAATGGCAAGTTCCTCAAGTCATCATATAAGAAATATTTGTGTTTTCGGTGGATCTAGTCCTGGGAAAGAAAAGGAGTTTTTAGAATCAGCCAATCATCTTGGTCAAGTGCTAGCTGAGAGAAAGATTCATTTAGTGTATGGGGGAGGTAGTCTTAGGTTAATGGGAGGTGTGCCAATAGCTGCATTTTTAGGAGGTAGTCAAGTTTTGGGGGTCGTCCCCGAAGCTTTAGCACAAGGGGACATCATTGGAAAAACAATTGGAGAGGAACTTCAGGTCTCCACAATGTCAGCTCGAATGAATGCAATGTTTAACCATGCTGATGCCTTCATTGCTTTACCAGGTGGTCTAGGCACATTGGAAGAGATCTTTCATATTTCCTCTTGGGTCCAACTGCGCATTCACCATAAACCCATAGGTTTGTTAAATGTTAATGGTTATTATGATAAGTTGTTGTCTTTTCTTGATCATGTTATGGAACAGAAATTTCTAACATCTTCTGCACGACAAATCATAATCTCTGCTGCTACTGCTGAACAATTAATTGACCAGCTACAATCCTTCATTCCTGTAATTGATCCTTCCATGAGTCGCACAAATTAGTCAACTAAGGAAAGCCGTAAAAAGCTTAGATTGGATTTGAGCCTTCATTTGTGAATTTTTATGTCTTTTGGTTTTATTATTGTGTTTTGTTATTTCTTATTTTTGTTTCAGTGTGTTTCAGGTTTGTCAGTGTTCGTTATTTCAGGTGATATCTTCTATACTCTATCTTTCTACCTTAGAACATTGAGGGCAATGTCTCGTCTTGTTGGAGGGGAGAGGGTAGTAGTTGATAAAAAAAAAAAATTGTTTTTCATTTCATAAAGCATGTGCATAATTGTTGTTACTAGGATGATAGAGTAAGGAGAACTTTTATGACTCTTGAGACGCATCTTAGTAACCATTCTTAACAAGGTCTATCATAATACTTCTTGAAATATTCAGGTTTATAAACTCTCACATTTTTATACTTAATTCTACTCATATACTTATTTAACATGTATTCTTAAACCTTAATTTACACACACACACTTTAAACATATGATTGTGGGTTGCATATTGGATTATTACATTATTTATGTTTTTTTGTTAAAGGTAACAACTAAGGGAAAGGGATAGTATATAATTTGAAAAAAAAACAAAAAAAAGAGCAAAAAAAAAAAGAAGAAGAATGATGATAATAAAAATGTAGATAAGTTTGGTTTCGTAGCCTCCCTAACCTAAGCAATTAAGCTCGAAGGGGTGTTTTAACACCTAATACCCTAAAGTCAACTGACTTGGGAGCTATTGGCCCAACGCTTGTTACATGGGTTGAGGAGAAAAGCTTAAAGGAATCAAACATTGCACTATCTACATATCAGTACCTGCGACCCGAGTTATTAAGCTCGTAGAGGTGTCTTAACACCTAATGCCCTAAGACCAACTGGTCTAGGAGTCATTAGCCCAAAGCACGTTACATGAGTTAAAGATGCTTGGTGTTTTTAAATTATATGTATATATATTTTAAAAAAAAAAACAAGAAGGAAAAAAAAAGACAAAAATAATAATCCCAACCCAAGGAAGTTAACCTTAAACATTAGAATAAAAATTTTGTTTTCTTCCAAGAAAAGCCCTATAATTATGTGTTGATATATTGAGCATAAAAGAAAGGTTTATGAATATCTTGTTAAGAGGTATTGAGCAGGTATATAAATTTAACGAGAGTTTGTTTATCTGGATAGATTAATGGAAGTTAAATGATGAATACCTTGCTTTATGGAATTTGCAAATTATTTTTTTTTATTTTAACACTTTGATTACTAAGGACTAGTAATAAGCTGGTTGGGGGGTGTGATTAGTACTTAAAAGTGCATTTTTATCATGGTTTTATATCATGATTTTGCACTTGAAGTATCAATAACTTCTTAACTAAAACATGTTTTATAATAATATATCTAATAATATAAGATACCTTTAATTTATGGTAAATGTTCATTTAATGTATCTAATAATATAAGATACCTATAATTTGTGGTAAATGTCTATTTTCAATGCAAACCTATCACATAAATGAAAGGATTGATTGATGACTTTAAGAACTTAAATTGCAAGGGTAAAGAGATGACCAAAATTAGAAAAGAGATGTTGGTGCAATCCAAACCAGAACACTGTTCGGTAATTAGGTCATATCTGGAGCTATAGATCTCAGATTTAGGTCTACTTTATATGGATGGAAAGGTAAGACATAGGCCTACAACTTTCATATGGAGCCCAAGATCTAAAAAGGCCATTTTCAAGTCCAAATTATTGCAACAACAAAGAAGCCCGAAACTGTCCTCCAGCCCCAGTACTGTTCAGTATTTTGGCCATATCTGGAGTTCTAGAAGTCCAAATGAGCTGAATTGTTTACACAAGAAAGTTGAGACAATTGCCTACAACTTTCATGTTTTCAAGTGGCTCCAATTTTAACGTTATCAATGACGTTTTGGGCAGACAAGAGAAGATAAGGATTGTCACCAAGTCAAGAGTTGGCGACCCACTCATCAA
The DNA here is from genome assembly GCF_000495115.2 of Populus euphratica. NCBI lineage: Eukaryota > Viridiplantae > Streptophyta > Magnoliopsida > Malpighiales > Salicaceae > Populus > Populus euphratica. The sequence continues at coordinate 477 of NW_011500843.1, read as the reverse complement.
TTAGTCATCAAATCAATAGTTCCTAATTTTGGCCTATAAAAGGAGGAATTTGTCATGCATTTAGGCATCATGGTCTCCAGATCAAGATCATACTCTTGCTTTCTTTCTTTGTATTTTTTATAATGTTTATGCTTTGCTTTCATTAATATCAAGTTTATGCCTTTCATTTCCTTTCCTTTACTTAGTTAACTCCTATCTTATTTATGTTCTTATTTTGTTTATTATGTCTAGGTAAGTTTATTTTGTCAACGTGAAAAGGTTACACTAATGGTGCAAGAATAAGTATAGTGTAAACTCAATATGGACTTTAATGTTTGATACTAACATGTTTTGCATTTGTTATCTTGTTTACTCTTTAATACTTTGCTTGTTAAATGATTAATCTTGATTTATGTTGTATAACACTTGGTACAATAAATGCTTGGCACTTTCATAGCCCATACTATATGGTATAACCGACACCTGAGCTATGAAAGG
>NW_011509445.1:0-500 GCF_000495115.2 Populus euphratica | reverse complement strand
AGTAAAATTGGTTTATCTGATGACCATGAAACTTATTTTAATAGTTATCTTAAATGGGCTTGTGACATCAGTTTGTCCAACTACTAGAAAATGTATTTGACTAGTTATCATGAGTGGGTTAATGATGTGAATTTTTCTGATGACCAAGAATGTATTTGACTAATTATCAGGTAGGGTTAATAGTATCGGTTTGTCTAATGATTGGGTTTTTAATTAACTAGTTACCCTAGATGGTGCTAATAATTTCAAAAGGACTAATGATCAAAATATCTAATTTGATCAATTACTTTAAGGGGTCTTTGTAGCATATATAAAGTTAATTTAATAAGCTATTGCTAAATCTTTATATATAGTTCAAGAAGAAAAAATTGGTTTGTAAGGAAAAATATAAAAATGTTTTAGATTACTTAGAGTGGATTATTGAATCAACTTAATTTATTTGCTGAATCAAAGTAATTTATTTTTTGAATTGCATGGTTAATATTTATAGTTTCATTTAT
>NW_011509441.1:0-500 GCF_000495115.2 Populus euphratica | reverse complement strand
TTCAAACCCATGTTTCTCTCCTTGTTTTTGTTCATGTCTTACCACACAACAACAGAAGCTTCAAAACCAAGTGCCCAGAGCTTCGGCTTCAGCAACGGTACCAGTAATGCTAGAGAACTGGCAGGCAAGTGTAACTGGTTCAGAGGAAAATGGGTTTTCGATCCAAAATATCCTCTCTATGACTCAAATTGTCCGTTCATAGATCCACAATTCAACTGTCAAAAGTATGGCCGCCGTGATAGCTACTATCTCAAGTACAGATGGCAACCTTTTGCATGTGATTTGCCCAGGTACCATGTTTTTTTTCTTTTTTTGTGCCCATCCCATGTTCACTAATGGTGGGAAAATATGCAATGCGTCATGTGTCCAGGTTTAATGGGCTGTATTTCCTGGAGAAATGGAGGGGCAAGAAGATAATGTTCGTGGGCGACTCACTGAGTTTGAACCAGTGGATATCTCTAACTTGTTTGATTCACTCATGGGTACCGAACTCGAAGTAT
>NW_011509446.1:0-500 GCF_000495115.2 Populus euphratica | reverse complement strand
TTCAATGGACCGTAGAATTAATCATAGTGCGCGCAACCTATCCGGACACCCATGTTAATTAAAAAAAAAGAAAACAAAGGACAGAAAGCACGTGATGGTCCCAGAACTTGGGAAACTGCCCGCCGTTGGTAACTCCAGATCTTAAATAAGATTCCATAATTGATCCTCCAGCTGTCGGCTACCCCTTAAGGTGTAGGCTCTTTTATTATTATTCTTTAATCTTGGATTCAAAATGGTTGGAAGAAAAAAGAATTTCACATGAAAAATTCCAATATATTTAGTTGATGGTTTTTCTTCCTTTTCGATTCGATGGATGATGCATTTCTTGCTAATTAATTTAGGACAACTTTTGCTCCGGTCCACAGTATTTTTTCATTACTTCGAATATAAATTATATTTAAGATTTAACGAAAAGGGAATTTATTAATATTAATATCTAATAATTAGAATCTGAATTTGGTAGCTCCTTACAAAATAGAACTTACTAACTAAATCATGAA
>NW_011509444.1:0-500 GCF_000495115.2 Populus euphratica | reverse complement strand
ACTCTATCTTTCTACCTTAGAACATTGAGGATAATGTCTCGTTTTGGTTGGGGGGAGAGAGTAGTAGTTGATAAAAAAAAAAAATTGTTTTCCATTTCATAAAGCATATGCATAATTGTTGTTATTAGGATGGCAGAGTAAAGGAGCTCTTTTGTTAAAGTGACTCTTGAGACGCATCTCAGTAACCATTCTTAACAAGGTCTATTATAATACTTCTTGAAATATTCAGGTTTACAAACTCTCGCATTGTTATCACTTAATTCTGCTCATATACTTATTTAACATGTATTCTTAAACCTTAATTTACACATACACACTTTAATATATGATTGCGGGTTGCATATTGGATTATTACATTATTTATGTTCTTTTGTTAAAGGTAACAACTAAGGGAAAGGGATTGTATATAATAATAATAATAAAAAAAAAGAAAAAAAAGAAAAAAAATGATAATAATAAAAATGTAGATAAGTTTGGTTTCGTAGCCTCCCTAACCTAAG
>NW_011509449.1:0-487 GCF_000495115.2 Populus euphratica | reverse complement strand
TTAAAGTGATAGCTCTTTTTTTTTCAAGAGATAATTGTTAATCTCTCTTTTTCTCTCTCTCTCTCTCTATTTAAAAAAGGAGCTTATTTCATTTATAAACCTGAAGCTTTTTAGGCCAATCTTAGTGTTCAACCTTAATCCCTTTTTCTTTATACTATTTTGGTATTTTTTTTTATTATAAGAGATTTTACAAATCTTTTCTCTCTTTCTCTCTGTTTTTTTTTTTTTGTATTAGATGAAACCCTAGAGAGAAAAGAACCAAGAAAAACAAGAAAACAAACCCTAGATATGGTGAGATCTAAAGAACATTACTTGTAACAACAAAAATTAAAGAGAAATAACTTGAAACTAGTTGTGCTTTGATACCAAATTAAAGCGAATTTGCCCTTTAGATTGCTAATTTGAGATGTGAAGAAAAGTTTGTAACTCGATCCAATGAAAACCTTGCCTTAAGAACTAAAGTTATATACAATTGAAACCCTATGCC
>NW_011509442.1:0-500 GCF_000495115.2 Populus euphratica | reverse complement strand
ATTAAATAAAATTAAATAAATTAAACAATGTAATTTATTATCAATTCAACAATTGATTAATTTATATTTCAAAATCAAATATATCGTCTAGCAACATATCATGATGTGGATCAGCCCACAAACACCAAAGAACCATTACATGTTTTAAATGGGTCAATCACAAAATCCAAAGTAAAAGCATTGAATAAATTGGTTGTGCAAGTTTTAACCAAGGCTAAACTTAGGGATCATTTGGAGCATCAAGAAGAGGCATCAATACATTTAATTCATGTGTAAGAGAGGTTTAATCCACCTTTATTTGGGCTATGAAGTTTCGATAATGGGCATTAGGTTTCGTTGGACGAAGAACAAGTTGAAAGAGACTATAATTTTGTATTAGTTTCAATCAACTATGTTTTGTGTTGTTTCCATGTGTTTTGTGGATTCCTAACTAATTTTGAATTTTCTATTACATGTAGGAACATGAATTATTTTCTTTAAATATTAAAATTTATTATTTT
>NW_011509437.1:0-501 GCF_000495115.2 Populus euphratica | reverse complement strand
TGGCTCTTAACTGTTTATTTCTATTTATTTTTTTCTTTATACTGTTTATAAATGAACAATACTTTTTTGTTTAGGTGAAAAGCCAAATTAGTATAATGAATTTATTAATTCAATTATATTATTCACGTGAATATAAATAATATTTAAAAAATAATTCATTTAGAATAAATTAAATTTACTTATATTATAATTTTAATTTTATTCATGATAATATTTTATTTAATTTTATTATATGTTTAAAAAATTAAGAAAACTGTATTTATAAGAATGAATTTTTTATATAATAGAATTGTAGATAGTTTAATAAAGTAATAAAAATATTTTATAAAAAATATTGTTTATTTCATGATATAATAGTATTAGTTAAATCTATAATATTTAAATTTAAAATTATTAATATTAATATATATATTTTATAACCTTAATTTAAAAAATATTATTAACTAAACACATTAAATTATTTTTTAATCAATTTTAATTTTAAATAAACATATATAAGTA
>NW_011509436.1:0-501 GCF_000495115.2 Populus euphratica | reverse complement strand
TTTTTAAAACAATTCAATAAAATATAAAAATAAAATTAAAACAGTAAAAACAATAAATGTTTTAGCTTTTCTTATAATAATTATAATATGATCCTGGTCCATGCCGTCGTCAGCTAAACGTATTAATAAAATCACGATGTGAACTTGATGAGGAAGCTGCTTTTTCGTACATTCCAAGCTTGTCAAAGAAATGGTTGGAACTTTCGAGGATGCCGAAGCTGCCCTAAGCCCAAGATTTTTCTCATTGACAGCCTGTCTTGTGTGATTGTAAGAGTGACGTGTCGGTGGTACGGGGGTCATAGAAGATGTATTAAATAATAAATAAAAAAGGAAAAAGCATCCATGGTGATCTTCATGATAGCTCCTCCAATTAGATTCATGAACATTGCTGTATCATTGACTTTATGTAATTTGCTGGAAATTACAGGCCATGTCGGTGTCGTTTTACCTATTGGAATGCCTAAATGAGTAATCATGATCTAAAGCATTCCATCAACACCG
>NW_011509439.1:0-501 GCF_000495115.2 Populus euphratica | reverse complement strand
TGAAAATAAATTATGAAACATAATTCATAATTATTCTAATTCTAATGTTGAAAAATAAAATTAAAAAAATAATTAAAAAACCTAAAAAACAACTTGAGTTAACTAGTCAAATCCATGACATGAATCATGTGACGAGAAAAACCTAATAAAAAATAAATTCAATGTTAAATAACTTGTGACTCGGGACATAAAATTGATAAACTCCCATAAAAAATAAAAAAAAGTAACTAGATTTAACTTGGTTAAAAATACCAAAACCTATAACCTTGATTATGAGATCAAAATATCATTATAGAAAGTAAATCAAAACAGTTTTTGAAGTTCAATTTCTAGTTGACTCAATATTGAATAATAAAATAAAAAAATATAAAAAAATATAAAAAATAACCCAAATCAATTTAAGTTAAACTGTAAAGCACTACTTTTGGATTATAAGACCGAAATAACCTAATAGAAAACAAACAAAATAAATCATGAAATCTAATTTTTATCCAATCTAAT
>NW_011509438.1:0-501 GCF_000495115.2 Populus euphratica | reverse complement strand
TGATTTGCTAGTTCAGCAGGATTATTTTTTTATATAATTGAATTATATAATTTTTTATTATTAAAAAAATAATTATTTTAAAAAACTAAGTTATTAAATTTTAAAAAATTTATAAGCTTATTGACGATCTTAATAAGTTTAACTTTTTTTTCAATTTTTTTTTTACTTCATCCTTTTTATATCGAGTTAATTGAGAAATAAATTTTATAATTTGTTTTGTTTTACTTAATACGAGGTTATCATAATCTTAAAAAAAAGGCATTAGTATTGGTTTAACATTTAATTTTATAATTGTCTATTTTTATTATTATATAGTTAAATAAATAATAGTTTTAAAAAAATTATTAATACCAATAGAATTCATTATCCAGTTTGCAGGTTTGATGTATTGACCTGAGCTCCTTCATTCAATGGTTTAGTAGGTTTATTTATTAAAATTGAAAAAAAATTTAATCGTTGATTTTTTATTTTTTTATTTAATATTGAAATGGTTGAAAAATA
>NW_011500837.1:76419-83364 GCF_000495115.2 Populus euphratica | reverse complement strand
TCAGTTGACTTTAAAGTATTAGGTGTTAAGACACCCCTTCGAGCTTCATTGTTTAGGTTAGAGAGGCTACGAAACCAAATTTATCTATATTTTTATTATCATCATTTCTTTTTATTTTTATTTTTCTTTTGTTTTTTTTCAAATTATATACTATACATTTCCCTTAGTTGTTACCTTTAACAAAAGAACATAAATAATGTAATAATCCAATTGTAATTAACAATCATATGTTAAATGTGTGTATGAAAATTAAGGTTTAAGAATAATGTTAAATGAGTATATGAGTAGAATTAAGTGATAACAATGCGAGAGTTTGTAAACCTGAATATTTTCAGAAGTCTTATGATAGACCTTGTTAAGAATGGTTACTAAGATACGTCTCAAGAGTCACTTTAACAAAAAAGCTCTTTTACCCTGCCATCCTAGTAACAACAATTTTGCATGTTTTATGAAATAGAAAACACAATTAGTTAATTTTTTTAATATAAACTATTACCCTCTCCCCCTAACCAAAATGAGACATTGTCCTCAATGTTCTAAGATAGAAAGATAGAGTATAAAAGACATCACCTGAAATGCCGAACACTAAGAAATCTGAAACATACTTAAACAAATATAAGAAACAACAAAACACAAATATTATGCTATTAATAAAACCAAAAGACACAAGTGTTTACAAACTATGACTCAAATAGCAATTGTGATTATGGCTCACATCTTCTCTTGATTTTACATCTAAGAACGGCTTAAACGCCCTCTATGGGTCAGGGCTAGGCTTCCCATCTAGTTTTCTTAAAAATTAGCAAACAAGGTCTTTTTTAGTTAGATTTCCAAGACTATATCAAACATCTTCTTTATGGAAATGGGGTCATAAATCATGAAATGCATAATGCACATCTCTACTATGATGAGACTTAAGAGTCAACAGAAGATTATCTAAAGACTCTTTGTGTTTTGAAATAAATCCCACCTTTTGACAATTTGCATAGGTTTTGCAGAATGCATGTGAATCCTTTAACATAGTGGGCCAATAAAATCTACTTTGTAAGATTTTTACAGTTGTTTTTTTTTATGAGAAATGACTCCTATATGCCTCAGGGTGATAAAATTTAATGACACTACTTACCTCATTGTCAGGCTTTGAAATATTTGATCAGGACAATATTTGAATAAGTAAGGGTCATCCCAATAAAAGTTTTGCACGTCACTTAAAAAATTTCTTTTGTCTTGGTTACTCCAATAAGTTGGTAAATCTCCTAAAGTAAGAAAAATGTTATTTTTATAATACCAAGGCATTGGACTAAGAGAAAGCAAGGATTCATTAGAAAAGTAATCATCGATTGGTGTGACGTCAGATGTCAAATCTGTTGTCACTTTTGACAAAAGATTTGTATTAATATTTTCGATGCGTTTTTCATCCGTGATTTCTTCCTAAGAATAAATTATTTACAAATCTTCAGATTTATCCAACTTATTTTTACTTAAAGTAGATTCAAGTTGATCATAAACTAATTCCTTATATAATCTTCTTCTTGTATTTCATTATCATCTCTAGGTTGCTTACAAATATTGAAAATATTCATCTCCAATGTCATGTTTTCAAATGATAGCTTCATCAGTCCATTCCTTCAATTAATCATTGCATTAGAAGTTGCAAGAAACGGGCATCCTAAAATAATAGGAAATGAATTGGATGCTTTAATAGGTTGTGTGTCCAACACAATAAAATCCACAGGATAAATGAATTTATTGACTTATACTAATATATCTTCAACTATTCCTCTAGGCACTATTATAGATCTATCAGTGACATGACTAAAAGATTGATGTCTTATTCCAAGTACAGAAGTGGCAAAGTAATAAATAACCCAACAAGACTAGAGTAAAACTACAGAGAGGTTAATTGTACAAATTATAAACAATAATTATAAACAACAATAGTAACAACAACAACAACAACAACAACAACAACAACAATAATAATAAGAGTAATAGTAGTAGTAGTAGTAGTAATAGTAGTAGTAGTAGTAGTAGTAGTAGTAGTAATGAAGAAGAAGAAGAGAGCTTTGAGATGGAAGATTAATGTAAGGATTAAACAATGATAACAATAAATGTCAAGGTTAGAAAATCCACTAATGGTATGTCAAAAAAGTATAGTATAAATTCTTATTATTCAATTGGAAACCACATATAATACATTGTTAACATGATTACATTAGTCATCTTATTCGATTAATGCTAGTACTTGTAAATCTTGTCAGGCATTCATGATTATAACTTATGTTAACAACAAATCAAGTTCATTTTATAGCTCAAGTGTCGGTGATTGTGCATCAAAAGTGTCATTAAGTGTCTTATTTTACATATATATTTATTGTTTTTATTTGGTTTTTTTAATAATAATTGATGTGCTTTTCAGTAATGAAGTTTGTTTTAATGTTTCGATAGGTTTTGGAGCTTAAATGAATTAATTCAAGAAATTCAACGTCGGAATTCAGAACAAACAATTGAAGAGACATTTAGTTGAAGATTGAAGCAAATCTTGGTTCAAATAAGTGCTCCAAATTTGTCCCAAAAATCAATTCTATTCCAATTCTAGAAAAGAATATCATATGATCTATTTTAAGCCCAAACTTGCCTTATGTTGTGTGCAAACTTCAACCATTAAACACTCAAGGTTTCAATGTCAATCTTAGCCCAAATAATAGGTATATTTGTATACTTATTTGATGCTTAAATTCAGCCCCAAATCAGCCCCAAATCAACCTTCAAATCAGCCCAAACACAATCCATGACCTTACATGTCCATACAACAACAATTGATTTATTTTGGGTAATCCATTGATCCAAGAAGGCAAGCACATGGATGGAAAGCTGGAGGGGACATTTTTACATTATTTTAGGTCAAAAAGAAGAAAGAGATAGCTCATAAATGAGGAAGAAAAACGTACACCAAAGTGGTTGTAAAGCTGTCTTGATTTGATTTTTCAAAACATCTTTCGGTGTTTTGCCCATAACTTTTGACTCAGGTGTCCACATGAGCTGTTCTTTAATGATCTGGAAAGGTGACATAATGTCCTATAAATATGTCTCTAATAGACATCTCGAAAAAAGGCCTATAATCATGGTTGGCTAATCTCTTTCTTGGATCCAAATCAAGGATGATGGCGGTTGAGGTGAGTTCTTTAAGATATGAATGAATCTTAGTGTTTATCTTCTCATTTTCTTCATGAATGATTTATTATTGCAAAGAAATTTTAGAAACCATTTAGGTAATGTTATAATCTTGAATTTTTATGCACAAACTTTAGTTTTGGTATAGAGATTGCTTGATTCAATGTCTTACTTAATATGAAAGCACTTGTTCATTCTTAAGCAATAATCAATCTTCATCTTTCTAAACTTCATTGTAATATCTTCCGGTCTAATATCACCATCGTTGATATTAGGTTGAGTTATCTTATATATGTTAAAGAAATCACCAATACATCACCATTAAAATTGATTTGGACCAAGACTTACTTTTTCTTGTCATTTAAAATCTATTTACATTTTTTCATCTTTGAAAACAAATCCATCAATTATTTTCAACCAAGTTATTGTTAATTTAATTTCTCTTTAGTTTTTTTTGTTACCTAGTTTAATTTCCATATCTAGCTCTCTGTGGATTTGACCTCGATCTTACCGAGTTAATTGCTACATCGCACACTCGTGCACTTGCGAGTTAAAACAAGCCGATTATAAAAAGCGGTCAAGCAATTTTGGCGTCGTTGCCGGGGAATTCAGAACAAAGAATTGAAGAGAAAAAGGATGAAGATTAAACAGTTTCCAAAGGGCTAACCACAACCCATACTCCCAAACATACAACCCTGGTTGGAGAAATCACCCAAATTTTAGTTGGAAGAGTGAGAACAACAATGCACAAACTTCACAACCACCATTTCAAGCACACCGCAATTTCCAAAATTCTCATGGATATGCACCTCCTTATGCTCCACCTCCTAGAAGAAATCATGAGGAAACATTGCATGCGTTCATTGAAAAGCAAGAGACAATCAATACTCAACTAGCTCAAAACATGACAGATTTTAAAGATATTCTTGCAAAATTAACATTTGCTCTCAGTTTCCAAGAGAAAGGTAAGTTTTCATCTCAACCACAACAAAATCCCAAGGGGCAATACAATGCAAATACAAGTAGTTCCGGAAGCCAAAACATGGATCAAGTCAAATCAGTCACTACTCTGCGCAGTGGTAAGGTTATTGAAAAACCCACTCTTGAACCTTATGAGAAAGATGATAAGTCAATCTCTAAGGGTAAGGAAGGGGTTGAATTTGAAAATTGCAAAGAAAAGACTGATTCTCCGCCAGCACTTCCATTTCCTCATGTCATGACCAAACAAAGGAAAGTCAATCACAACTCTGAAATTTTTGAAATTTTCAAACAGGTAAGAATCAATATACCTTTGCTGGATGCTATTAAACAGGTTCCTTCCTATGCTAAATTTTTAAAAGATCTATGCACTGTGAAGAGGAAACTGAATGTGAAAAAGAAAGCTTTTCTAGCCGAACAAGTAAGTGCTATTCTTCAGAACAATAATGCTTTGAAATATAAAGACCCTAGTTGTCTTATAATTTCTTGCTTTATTGGAGAGTATAAAATTGAAAAAGCCTTACTTGATCTCGGTGCTAGTGTGAATTTACTTCCATATGCAGTTTTTCAAAGTCTCAATCTAGGTGAGTTAAAACCAACTTCTATATCTCTTTTACTTGCTGATAGATCTGTAAAAGTGCCTAGAGGAATAATTGAAGATGTGTTAGTACAAGTTGATAAATTCATTTATCCTGTGGATTTTATTGTCTTGGACACACAACCTGTTGAAGTATGTAATTCATTTCCTGTTATTTTAAGACGTCCATTTCTTGCAACTTCTAATGCATTGATTAATTGTAGGAATGAACTGATGAAGCTTGCAACTTCTAATGCATTGATTAATTGTAGGAATGGACTGATGAAGCTATCATTTGGAAACATGACATTGGAGATGAATATTTTCAACATTTGCAAGCAACCTAGAGATGATAATGATTTACAGGAAGTGGACTTTACTGAAAAATTAATTCATGATCAATTTCCAACCACTTCTAGTGAAATTGAGATTGATGAATCTGATGATTTGCAAATGATTTATTTTGAGGAAGAACCAAAGACAAGTAATTGGAGGCCACAAATTGAGGAATTGCCACCACGATCAATTAAGTCCATACCTTGAAGTGTTCAACCACCAAAACCTGATTTGAAGCCATTGCCATCCAATCTCAAATACTCATTTTTGGGAGAAAATGAAACTTTTCCGGTAATAATCTCTTCCAAACTTAATGCACATCAAGAAGGTAAGTTATTACAAACTCTGAAAATGCACAAAAATGCATTAGGATGGACCATAGTTGATATAAAAGGAATTAGTCCTTTGATTTGTACACATAGAATTTATTTAGAGGAAAATGCTAAACCCTCTAGAGAAATGCAACGAAGGCTAAATCCTAATATGAAAGAAGTAGTGAAAAATGAAGTCATTAAGCTTCTAGATAATGAAATCATTTATCCTATTTCTGACAGCAAATGGGTAAGTCCTACCCAAGTTATACCCAAGAAGTCTGGAGTCACTGTGATAACAAATGAGAACAATGAGTTAATTCCCACTAGAACTGTTACTGGTTGGCGCATGTGCATTGACTATAGGAAACTTAATTCAATGACTAGAAAAGATCATTTTCTTTTACCTTTCATGGATCAAATCCTAGAAAGAGTTGCAGGTCATGAATTTTATTGTTTCCTAGATGGCTATTCCGGTTACAACCAAATTGAAATTACATTGGAAGATCAAGAAAAGACTACTTTCACATGTCCATTTGGTACTTTTGCACATCGAATGATGCCTTTTGGATTATGTAATGCACCAGCCACATTTCAAAGATGCATGCTTAGTATATTTAGTGATATGGTTGAACATTTTCTTGAGATTTTCATGCATGATTTTTCTGTTTTTGGCGATTCATTTGATGATTGTTTGACTAACTTAAGAAAGGTTTTGACCAGGTCTGAAGAGACGAATCTTGTGTTGATTGGGAAAAATGTCATTTTATGGTAACAAACGACATCGTACTTGGTCACATTGTTTCATCAAAAGGAATTGAGGTTGATAAATCTAAAATCGAGTTAATTGCAAACTTGCTAACACCAAAATCTCTTAAAGACGTTAGATCATTCCTAGGACATGCTGGTTTTTATAGAAGGTTCATCAAAGATTTTAGTGTAATATCTAAGCCTTTAAGTAACCTTCTAACAAAGGATACTATTTTTGAATGGACTGAACATTGTCAAGAAGCCTTTGTTAAACTTAAAAACTTGCTTACTTGTGCTCCTATCATTCAACCTCCCAATTGGTCATTACCTTTTGAAATAATGTGTGATGCTAGTGATTATGCTGTAGGTGCTGTTTTGGGACAAAGAAAAGATAAGAAACCTTATGTCATTTACTATGCAAGTAAAACTTTAAATAGTGCTCAAATGAATTATACCACCACTGAAAAAGAATTACTTGCAGTAGTATTTGCATGTGAAAAATTCAGATCTTATCTTGTTGGCTCACCTGTTGTTGTTTTTAGTGATCATGCAGCATTGAAATATCTTCTTTCTAAGAAAGATTCTAATGCTAGATTGGTGCGGTGAATTTTATTACTTCAAGAATTTGATATCACAATCAAAGATAAGAAAGGTTGTCGCAGATCACTTGTCAAGATTGACAACAGATTCGAAAACTAACATCACATCAATTGATGATTACTTTCCTAACGAATCCTTACTTTCTCTTAGTCCAATGCCTTGGTATGATAAAAATATCAATTTTCTTACTTTAGGAGATTTGCCAACTGATTGGAGTAC
>NW_011500837.1:47200-74998 GCF_000495115.2 Populus euphratica | reverse complement strand
GTCAAAATTGGAGCCACTTGAAACATGAAAGTTGTAGGCAATTGTCTCATATTTCTTGTGTAAAACATTCAGCTCATTTGGACTTCTAGAACTCCAGATATGGCCAAAATACTAAACAGTGCTCGGGCTGGAGGACAGCTTCGGGCTTCTTTGTTGTTGCAATAATTTGAACTTGAAAATGGCCTTTTTAGATCTTGGGCTCCATATAAAAGTTGTAGGCCTATGTCTTACCTTTTCATCCGTATAAAGTAGACCTAAATCTGAGATCTATAGCTCCAGATATGACCCAATTACCAAACAGTGTTCCGGTTTGGATTGCACCGACATCTCTTTTCTAATTTTGGTCATCTCTTTGCCCTTGCAATTTAAGTTCTTAAAGTCATCAATCAATCTTTTCATTTATGTGATAGTCCTGCATTTAAAATGAACATTTACCACAAATTAAAGGTATCTTATATTATTAGATATATTATTATAAAACATGCTTTAGTTAAGGAGTTATTGATACTTCAAGTGCAAAATGATGATATAAAACCATGATAAAAATACACTTTTAAGTACTAATCACTTATCACCCTCAAACAAGTGGACAAGTAGAGCTTGCTAATAGGGAGATCAAACATATTTTGGAGAAAACAGTGAACCCTAATAGGAAAGACTGGTCTTTAAGACTTAATGATGCACTTTGGGCTTATCGAACTGCTTATAAAACATCATTAGGTATGTCATCTTATAGACTAGTCTATGGAAAACCTTGTCACTTGCCTGTGGAACTTGAACATAAAGCTTATTGGGCTATTAAAGCTTTCAATTCAAATCTGGATGATGCTAGTCAACTACGAAAATTACAAATAACTGAGCTTGAGGAAATAAGAAATGATGCATATGAAAATTCAAGAATTCATAAAGTAAGAATTAAAGAGTTTCATGACAAGAAAGTACTGAGAAAAACATTCAATGTTGGTCAAAAAGTCTTGCTTTATAATTTTCGACTGCATTTATTTCCTAGAAAATTAAGATCAAGATGGAGCGGTCCTTTTATTGTGAAACATGTGTATCCATATGGGGCCTATGACATCGAGAATCCAAAGGATAACAATGTTTTCAAGGTAAATAGACATCGTTTGAAAGTTTACTTTGACAATTTTGCAGTTGAACATGACTCTATTGAATTGGGTGATCTTGTATATAAAGATTGATTTTATTTTATTTTATTTTATTTTATTTTATTTTATTTTATTTTATTTTTGTTTCTTTTTGAGTGATTTTTGCTAGTTTCTCTCACCCCGGTTAAATGGCGGATAACGGTACTCTGTGACTTAAGTCGGTTCTTCAAGTTTCCCACAATAACTGATATCTGTATATATATTTGTGCAATTCTTTGAATCTCTCTTCCAATTCTCATTTGAAAATGGACACTAATCTTGAAAAATTGAAAAAGTATTTTCCCGCTCTGCCTCAGAATGCGATTACAAAACTTTACCATGCTAGATGTGCAAGATTGAGATTGTTAATGAATCATGGAATTTCTGAAGATATTCGCTGGTTGACTGAAGCAAAGGTCCGATTATCAGGTGAGTCCTCTAACTCCTTCATTACACACATGCCTCGAACAGGTAAAAGCACTTTTGCAAAGAAACGTCGTGCAAAACGACTGAAAGTCTATCATCGATGTGCTAGATGGACTTGTAATACACAATGTCATTCTTTAGGAATGATATCTATAAACCGTGAAGATAAAATACAATTCATTAAGGATGGCCTGAGTAAGGAGTCTTTAGATACTCTTCTATTGACTCTTAAGACGCATCCTAGTGGAGATGTGCATCGTGTAATTCATGATTTCTGGCCACTATTTCATAAAGAACATGATCGACTTAGTCTTGGGAATCTGACTAAAAAAGACCCTGTTTGCCAGTTTTTAAGAAAACTAGATGGGAAGCCTATCCCCGACCCATAAAGGGCGTTTAAGCCGTTCTTGGACGTAAAACCAAAGGAAGATGTGAGCCACAATCACAACTACCTGTACATACACATGCTTTTTCAAAAGTAAATAAATAAATAAATAAAAAGAGAGAGAGAGAGAGAGTGAGACTCCAGTTGGCCTACATATAGGTGTTATGATTGCCTTTCTAATTTCTCATCTATAAAACCCTCTCTTCCTCCTTTCATTTCTACTCAACCCATACATTCAACAAATACAGAAGTGTGTAGAAATGGCAAGTTCCTCAAGTTATCATATAAGAAATATTTGTGTATGGGGGAGTTTTTAGAATCAGCGAATCATCTTGGTCAAGTGCTAGCTGAGAGAAAGCTTCATTTTGTGTATGGGGGAGGCAGTCTTGGATTAATGGGAGGTGTATCAATAACTGCATTTTTAAGAGGTAGTCAAGTTTTGGGGGTCGTCCCCGAAGCTTTAGCACAAGGGGACATCATTGGAAAAACAATTGGAGAGGAACTTCAGGTCTCCACAATGTCGGCTCGAATGAATGCAATATTTAACCATGTTGATGCCTTCATTGCTTTACCAGGTGGTCTAGGTACATTGGAAGAGATCTTTCATATTTCCTCTTGGGCTCAACTGCACATTCACCATAAACCTATAGGTTTGTTAAATGTTAATGGTTATTATGATAAGTTGTTGTCTTTTCTTAATCATGCTATGGAACAAGAATTTCTAGCATCTTCTGCACGACAAATCATAATCTCTGCTGCTACTGCTGAACAATTGATTGACCAACTACAATCCTTCATTCCTGTAATTGATCCTTCCATGAGTCGCATAAATTGGTCAACTAAGGAAAGCCGTAAAAAGCTTAGATTGGATTTGAGCCTTCATTTGTGAATTTTTGTGTCTTTTGGTTTTATTATTGTGTTTTCTTATTTCTTATTTTTGTTTAAGTGTGTTTCAGGTTTGGCAATGTTCGTTATTTCAGGTGATATCTTCTATACTCTATCTTTCTACCTTAGAACATTGAGGACAATGTCTCGTTTTGGTTGGGGGGAGAGGGTAGTAGTTGATAAAAAAAATATATTTTTCATTTCATAAAGCATGTGCATAATTGTTGTTACTAAGATGGCAGAGTAAAGGAGCTCTTTTGTTAAAGTGACTCTTGAGACGTATCTTAGTAACCATTCTGAACAAGGTCTATTATAATACTTCTTGAAATATTCAGATTTACAAACTCTTGCATTATTATCACTTAATTCTGCTCATATACTTATTTAACATGTATTCTTAAACCTTAATTTACACACACACACACTTTAACATATAATTGTGGGTTGCATATTGGATTATTACATTATTTATGTTCTTTTGTTAAAGGTAACAACTAAGGGAAAGGGATTGTATATAATTAAAAAAAATATAATAAATAAAAAAAAAAGAAAAAAAAGAAGAAAATGATAATAATAAAAATGTAGATAAGTTTGGTTTCGTAGCCTCCCTAACCTAAGCAATTAAGCCGAAAGGGGTGTTTTAACACCTAATACCCTAAAGTCAACTGACTTGGGAGCTATTGACCCAACACTTGTTACGTGGGTTGAGGAGAAAAACTTAAGGAAATCAAACATTGCACTATTTACATATCAGTATCTGCGACCCGAGTTACTAAGCTCGTAGAGGTGTCTTAACACCTAATGCCCTAAGACCAACTAGTTTGGGAGTCATTAGCTGAAAGCTCGTTACATGGGTTAAAGATGCATGGTGTTTTTAAATTATATGTATATATATTTAAAAAAAAAGACAAAAAAAGAAGATAAAAATAATAATCTCAACCCAAGGAAGTTAATCTTAAACATTAGAACAAGAATTTTGTTTTCTTCCAAGAAAAGCCCTGTAATTATATGTTGATACATTGAGCACAAAAGAAAGGTTTATGAATATCTTGTTAAGAGGTATTGAGCGAGTATGTAAGTTTCTTTATCTGGATAGATTAATGGAAGTTAAATGATGAATACTTTGCTTTGTGGAATTTGCAAATTGTTTTTCTATTTTAACGCTTTGATTACTAGGGACTAGTAATAAGCTGGTTGGGGGGTGTGATTAGTACTTAAAAGTGGAAAAGTTTATTATATTTAGGTAAGTTTATTATTTCAAGGTGGAAAAGTTACACTAATGGTGTAAGAATAAGTATAGTGTAAACTTAATATGGACTTTAATGTTTGATACTAACATGTTTTGTATTTGTTATCTTGTTCACTCTTTAATGCTTTGCTTGTTAAATGACTAATCTTGATTTATGTTGTATAACACTTGGTACAACAAATGCTTGGCACTTTCATAGTTCATACTGTATGGTATAACCGACACCTGAGCTATGAAAGGAACTTGATTTGTTGTTAACATAAGTTATAATCATGAATGCTTGACGAGATTTACAAGTACTAGCATTAATTGAATAAGATGACTAATGTAATCATGTTAACAATCTTTAATCTGATTGGAACCTCCTTTGTGTGTGGTTTCCAATTGAATAATAAGAGTTTATACTATACTTGTTTGACATACCATTAGTGGAACCTCTAACCTTGACATTTGTTATTATAATTGTTTAATCGTTACATTAAAATTCCATCTCAAAGTTCTCATCTTCTTCTTCTTCTTCTTCTCCTTCTTTTTCTTTGTTATTATTATTATTATATTACTATTATTATTAGTATTACTACTACTACTACTACTACTATTATTATTATTATTATTATTATTATTATTGTTATTGTTATTATTATTGTTATTGTTATTATTGTTATTACTATTATTGTTGTTGTTGTTGTTGTTGTTGTTGTTGTTATTATTATTGTTGTTGTATTATTGTTATTTATAATTTGTATAATTAACCTCCCTATGGTTCGACCCCGATCTTGCCGGGTTATTTATTACTTCGACACTCCTGCACTTGGGAGAAGATAACAATCTTTTCATCGTGTCAGAAAGATTGTAGTTGGTCAATAAATTATTCAGTAATAATAACAAAGATTATGATTTATCATGCCGAAGATATTAGAAATTCCTGTTCACAACATGATCAAGAAAACACAATAATTTATCATAAAAACCATTGACAATGACCAAACCTATAAGTTTATGATGAATGTGAAGTTGGGCCCAAGAGAAAATATGAAAGATCTCTTTTAATGTGTCCAAACCACCTATTAAGGTAATGAAGGCGTCAATGTCTTTAAACATTGTATTCATTCGATCAGACATTGTGGAGACCTGTAGTTCCTCTCTAATTATTTTTACAATGATGTCCTAATTTGCTAAAGCTTTGGGGATGACCCCGAAAACTTGATTACCTCCTAAAAATATAACTATTGACACTCTCTCTATTAACCCAAGGTTGTCTCCCTCATACATTAAATGAATCTTTCTTTCAGCTAGTACCTGACTAAGATGATTTACTAATTCTAAAAACTCTATTTCCTTCTCAGGACTGGATCCACCAAAAACATAAATATTTCTTATCTGATGACTTGAGGAATGTGCTATTTCTATACACTTTTATATCTGTTAAATATATGGGTTATGTAAAAATAAAGGGAAGGAAGAGAAGATTTTATAGATGAGAAATTAAAAATGCAATCATACAGCCTATATATAGGCCAGTTAGAGTTTCACTTACTCTCTCTTTTTATTTATTTATTTATATTTTTTTTGAAAAAACATGTGTATGTACAAGTAGTTGTGATTGTGGCTCACACCTTTCCTTGGTTTTATGTCCAAGAATGGCTCAAACATTTTCTATAAGTCGGGGATAGGCTTCCCATCTAGTTTTCTTAGAAACAGGCAAACATGGTTTTTTTTAGTCAAATTTCCAAGACTATGGCAAGCATTTTTTTATAAAAATAGAATCATAAGTCATGAATTGCACGATGCATATCTCTACTATGATGAGACTTAAAAGTCAATAGAAGATTATCTAAAGACTCTCTATGTTTTGAAACAAATCCCACTTTTTGACAATTTGCACAGGTTTTGCAGAATGCATGTGAGTCCTTGAAAATGATGAGCGAGTAAAATCAATTTTGTAAGATTTTTGTAGTCCTTTTTTTTACGAGAAATGATCCCCACATACCTTAGAGTGATAAAATTTAATGACACTACTTATCTCATTGTTGGGAAAGCATCTTTGAAATATTTGATGAGGATAATATTTGAATAAGTAAGGGTCATCACAATAAAAAATTTATATGTCGCTCAAAAACATTCTTTTGTTTGGGTTATCAAAATGAGCTAGCAAAAATCCAAAGTAAGAAAATTGATATTTTTAGCAAACCAAGGCATTGAACGAAGAGAAAATAAAGATTCATTAAGAAAGTAATCATTGATTGGTGCGATGTCGAATGTCAAATCTATTGTTAATTTTGACGAATGATCCGTGATAACATTTTCGATGCCTTTTTTGTCGATTTCTTCTTGTTTGAAAGTTTCAAAGATTTCAGAATCATAATTGACTTCCCTTTTTTTGGTCATGGCATGAGGAAATGAAAGTACTGGTGGTGTGATTATCACTTAAAATTATATTTTTATCAAGGTTTTATATCATCATTTTGCACTTGAAGTATCAATAACTCCTTAACTAAAACATGTTGTATAATAATATATCTAATAATATAAGATACCTTTAATTTATGGTAAATGTTCATTTTAAATGCAGGACTATCACATAAATAAAAGGATTGATTGATGAATTTAAGAACTGAAATTGAAAGGACAAAGAGATGGCCAACCCTAGAAAAGAGATGTAAGTGCAATCCAAACCAGAACACTGTTTGGTAATTGGATCATATCTAGAGCTGTAGATCCCATATTTAGGTCTACTTTATATGGATAGAAAGGTAAGACATAGGCCTACAACGTTCATATGGAGCCCAAAACTTAAAAAGGCCATTTTCAAGTCCAAATTGTAGCAACAATAAAGAAGTCCGGATTTGTCTTCCAGCTCGAGCACTATTTAGTGTCTGGCCCATATCTGGAGTTTTAGAAGTCCAAATAACCTAAATTGTTTACAAAAGAAAGCTGAGAAAATTTCCT
The DNA here is from genome assembly GCF_000495115.2 of Populus euphratica. NCBI lineage: Eukaryota > Viridiplantae > Streptophyta > Magnoliopsida > Malpighiales > Salicaceae > Populus > Populus euphratica. The sequence continues at coordinate 67,959 of NW_011500837.1, read as the reverse complement.
ACAACTTTTATGTTTCAAGTGGCTCTAATTTTGACGTTATCAATGATGTTTTGGGCAGACAATAGAAGATAAAGATTGTCACCAAGTCAAGAGTTGGTCACCTACTCAAGATAAGGATTGTCACCAAGTCAAGAGTTGGCCACCCACTCATCAATTAGTCATCAAATCAATAGTTCCCAATTTTGGCCTATAAAAGGAGGCATTTGCCATGCATTTAGGCATCTTGGTTTCCAGATCAAGATCATGCTCTTCTTTTCTCTCTTTGTATTTTTTGTAATGTTTATGCTTTGCTTTCATTAATATCAAGTTTATGCCTTTCATTTCCTTTCATTTACTTAGCTAACTTTAATCTTATTTATGTTCTTATTTTGTTTAGTTATTGTTCTTTCTTTCATTATGTCTAGCTAAGTTTATTATGTCAAGGTGAAAAGGTTACACTAATGGTGTAAGAATAAGTATAATGTAAACTTAATATGGACTTTAATGTTTGTTCCTCACTTTCTTTTTATTTATTATCTTATTTACTCTTTAATACTTTGCTTGTTAAATGACTAATCTTGATTTATGTTGTATAACACTTGGCACAATAAATACTTGGCACTCTCATAGCCCATACTGTATGGCATAACCGACACCTAAGCTATGAAAGGAACTTGATTTGTTGTTAACATAAGTTATAATCATGAATGCTTGACGAGATTTACAAGTATTAGCATTAATCAAATAAGATGACTAATATAATCATGTTAACAATCTATAATCTGAATGGAACCTCCTTTTGTGTGGTTTCCAATTGAATAATAATAGTTTATACTATAGTTGTTTGATATACCATTAGTGGAACCTCTAACCTTGACATTTGTTATTATCATTGTTTAATCCTTACATTAATATTCCATCTCGAAGTTCTCATCTTCTTCTTCTTCTTCTCCTTTTTTTTCTACAGTACTACTACTACTAGTACTACTTTTATTATTATTATTATTATTGTTATTATTATTGTTGTTGTTGTTGTTGTTGTTGTTATTATTGTCATCTATGATTTATACATTTAACCTCCTTGTGGTTTGACCCTAGTCTTACCGGGTTATTTATTATTTCGACACTCCTGCACTTGGGAGAAGACATTAATTTTTTAGTCGTGTCAAGTTTTTGGTGCCGTTGTCGGGGAGGTAAGTTCTTGTACAAATTATAGTACTTATGTTATTTTCTCTTTTCACTTTTCTTATATATAACTTTGTTTCTTTTGTTTTGTTTCTTCTTTTTTTTTATTCTTTCTTTTATTTTAATCCTACATGTGCATGAGAGTATGGTCACGTACATTAAGTGGTAGACTTTGTAAGGTATCCTCATCATTTTCAAAAAAATATAGTCGAAGAAGATAATCAATCACTTCATAATGAGAATAATATGAATAACCGTGTTAGAACACTTAGAGACCACATGAGTCCCATAATAACAAGTGCACCATCATGCATAGTTTTTCCTCCTATTGCATCTCATTTTAATTTTAAACAAGGCATTATTCAACTTTTACCTTCTTTTCATGGCTTAGATTTGGAAAATCCATATTTGCATTTAAGGGAATTTGAGGAGGTTTGTAACACATATAATGATTCAAATTCTAGCATAAACACAATCAGATTAAAGCTTTTTTCTTTTTCATTAAAAGATAGAGCTAAAACATGGTTATAAAATTTGAGACCAGGATTCATTCATGCTTGTGATGAAATGCAACAACAGTTTTTAAAGATGTTTTTCCCATCTCACAGAACAAACTCTTTCAAAAGACAAATCACTACTTTCACTCAAAAACCAGGAGAAACATTTTATCAATGTTGGGATAAGTATCGAGACTTGCTAAATAGTTGCCCTCATCATGGTTTTATGAAGGGTTAACACCTAGAGATAGGCACATGGTTGAATTGATGTGCAATGGAACTTTTGAAGACAAAGACCCTGATGAAGCAATGAAGTACTTAGACTTATTAGCTGAAAATGCTCAAAAATAGGACACCGTGGGTACTTATGAGGCACCGAGTAAAACTCAAGATTTAAAAAGGCCATTTTCAAGTCCAAATTGTAGAAACAACAAAGAAGCCTGAATCTGTCCTCCAGCCCGAGCACTGTTCAGTATTTTGGCCATATCTGGAGTTCTAGAAGTCAAAATGAGCTGAATGTTTTACACAAGAAAGGTGAGATAATTTCCTACAACTTTCATGTTTTCAAGTGGCCCCAATTTTGATGTTATCAATGATGTTTTGGGCAGACAAGAGAAGATAAGGATTGCCACCAAGTCAAGAGTTGACCACCGACTCATCAATTAAAGAGTTGGCCACCCACTCATCAATTAGTCATCAAATTAATAGTTCCCAATTTTGGCCTATAAAAGGAGGCATTTGCCATGCATTTAGGCATCTTGGTCTCCAGATCAAGATCATTCTCTTGCTTTCTCTCTTTCTATTTTTTGTAATGTTTATACTTTGTTATCATTATTATCAAGTTTATGCCTTTCATTTCTTTTCCTTTGCTTTGTTAACTCTTATCTTATTTTTGTTCTTATTTTGTTTATTTATTTTTCTTTCTTTCATTATGTCTAGCTAAGTTTATTATGTCAAGGTGAAAAGGTTACACTAATGGTGTAAGAATAAGTATAGTGTAAACTTAATATGGACTTTAATGTTTGATACTAACATGTTTAACAATCTATAATCTGATTGGAACCTCCTTTGTGTTTTGTTTCCAATTGAATAATAAGAGTTTATACTATACTTGTTTAACATACCATTAGTGGATCCTCTAACCTTGACATTTGTTGTCATCATTATTTAAATTTTTACGTTAATATTCCATCTCAAAGTTCTCATCTTCTTCTTTTCTTTTTCTTTTTCTTTATTACTATTATTATTAGTATTAGTATTATTACTACTACTACTACTACTACTACTATTATTATTATTATTGTTGTTGTTATTACTATTGTTGTTGTTGTATTATTGTTATTTATAATTTGTACTAATAACCTCTCTGTGGTTCGACCCCTGTCTTGCCGGGTTATTTATTACTTCGACACTCCTACACTTGGGAGAAGACATCAATCTTTTAGTCGTGTCAAGTTTTTGGCGCCGTTGCTGGGGAGGTAAGTTTTGTATAAATTATAATATTTATTTTATTTTCTCTTTTCACTTCTCTTGTATATAACTTTGTTTCTTGTCTCTTGTTTCTTCTTCTTTTGTTTTCTTCTTTCTTTTATTCTATTCCTACACGTGCATGAGAGTATGGTCACGTACATCAAGTGGTAGACTTTGTAGGGTAAAATTTGAGACCAGAATCCATTCGTGCTTGAGATGAAATACAACAACAATTTTTAAAGAAGTTTTTCCCATCTCATAAAACAAACTCTTTCAAAACACAAATCACCACTTTCACTCAAAAACCAAGAGAAACATTTTACCAATGTTGGGATAGGTATCGAGACTTGATAAATACTTGCCCTCATCATGGTTTTGAAACATGAAGATTGGTTTCATATTTTTATGAAGGGTTAACACCTAGAGATAGGCAAATGGTTGAATTGATGTGCAATGGAACTTTTAAAGATAAAGACCCTGATGAAGCAATGGAGTACTTAGATTTCTTAGCTGAAAATGCTCAAAATTGGGACACCGCGGGTACTTATGAGGCACCGAGTAAAACTCAACCTCATACATCTAGTGGAGGTATGTACAACCTTAGGGAGGATCATGACCTCTAAGCGAAGTTTGCATCTTTAGCTAGAAAAGTCGAGGCACTAAAATTGAAAAAATGTGGTCAATTAAAATCTATTGAAAACATTGTGTGTCAAATATGTGAAACAAATGAACACTCAACCAATAATTGTCCAACCTTGCCTTCTTTTAAGGAATATCTCCATGAATAAGCTCAAGCTTTAAATAGTTTCCAAAGGCCCAACCATAACCCATACACGCAAACATACAATCCTGGTTGGAGAAATCACCCAAATTTCAGTTGGAAGAGTGATAATAACAATGTACAAACTTTACAACCACCGTTTCAAGCACACCATAATTTCCAAAATTCTTATGGATATGCACCTCCTTATGCTCCCCCTCCTAGAAGAAATCTTGAGGAAACGTTGCATGCATTCATTGAAAAGCAAGAGATAATCAATACTCAACTTGCTCAAAACATGATAGATTTTAAAGATACTCTTGTAAAATTGACATCTGCTCTCAGTTCCCAAGAGAAAGGTAAGTTTCCATCTCAACCACAACAAAATCCCAAAGGGCAATACAATGCAAATGCAAGTAGTTCCGGAAGCCAACACATGGATCAAGTCAAATCAGTCACTACTCTTCGCAGTGGTAAGGTTATTGAAAAACCCATTCTTAAACCTTGTCAGAAAGATGATGAGTCAATCTCTAAGGGTAAGGAAGGGGTTGAATCTGAAAATTGCAAAGAAACAACTGATTCCCCACCAGCACTTTCATTTCCTCATGCCATGACCAAACAAAGAAAAGTCAATCACAACTCTAAAATCTTTGAAACTTTCAAACAGGTAAGAATCAATATACCTTTGTTGGATGCTATTAAACACATTCCTTCCTATGCTAGATTTTTGAAAGATCTATGCACTGTGAAGAGGAAACTGAATGTGAAAAAGAAAGCCTTTTTAGCTGAACAAGTAAGTGTCATTCTTCAGAACAATAATGCTTTGAAATATAAAGACCCTGGTTGTCCTATAATTTCTTGCTTTATTGGAGAACATAAAATTGAAAGAGCCTTACTTGATCTTGGTGCTAGTGTGAATTTACTTCCATATTCAGTTTTTCATAGTCCTAATCTAGGTGAGTTAAAACCAACTTCTATAACTCTTTTACTTGTCGATAGATCTATAAAAGTGCCTAGAGGAATAATTGAAGATGTGCTAGTACAAGTCGATAAATTCATTTATCCTGTGGATTTTATTGTCTTGGACACAACCTGTTGAAGTATGTAATTCATTTCCTGTTATTTTAGGACTTTCATTTCTTGCAACTTCTAACGCATTGATTAATTGTAGGAATGGACTGATGAAGCTATCATTTGGGAACATGACATTGGAGATGAATATTTTCAACATTTGCAAGCAACCTGGAAATGATAATGATTTACAAGAAGTAGATCATATTGATGAATTAGTTTATGATCAACTTGAATCTACTTTAAGTAAAAATGAGTTGGATGAATCTGAAGATTTGCAAATCATTTATTCTGAGGAAGAAATCACGGATAAAAAAGCACCGAAAATGTTAATGCAAATCTTTTGTCAATAGTGACAACAGATTCGACATCTGACATCACACCAATCGATGATTACTTTCCTAACAAATCCTTACTTTCTCTTAGTCCAATGCCTTGGTATGATAAAAATATCATGACAAAGAAAAGTTTTTGAACGAAGTGAAGAATTTTTATTGTGATGACCCTAACTTATTCAAATATTGTCCTGATCAAATATTTCAAAGATTCATTCCCGACAATGAGGTAAATAGTGTCATTAAACTTTGTCACTCTGAAGCATGTGGAAGTTATTTCTCGTAAAAAAAGACAGCTTTAAAAATCTTTCAAAATGGATTTTATTGGCCCACCATGTTCAAAGACACGCATGTATTCTGCAAAACTTGTGAAAATTATCAAAAAGTTGATACTGGTCAAAAAATTTTGTTTTATAATTCTCAACTCTATGCATTCCCTAGAGAGCTAAGATCAAGATGGAGCAATCCTTATGGGGCAGTGATATTGAGAATTCAATGAATGACAATATTTTTAAGGAAAATGGACATCATTTGAAAGCTTACTTTGATAATTTTCCTAGTGAAAATGAATCAACTCCTTTGAATGATCTTGTAGATAAAGGTTGATTATTTTGTTTTTCTTACATTGTGTTTGTGTTTCTTTTTAAGTGATTTTTGCTAGTTTCTCTCACCCTAGTCAAATGGCGGATAACGGTACTCCATGACTTAAGTCGGTTCTTTCAGTTTCCCACAATAACTGATATCTGTATATATATTTGTGCAATTCTATGAATCTCTCTTCCAAATCTCATTTGAAAATGGACACTAATCTTGAAAAGTTGAAAAAGTATTTTCTCGCACTGCCTCAAAATGCGATTACAAAAATTTACCGTGCTAGGTGTGCAAGATTGAGATTGTTAATGAATCAAGGAATTCCTAAAGATATTCATTGGTTGATTGAAGCAAAGGTCCGATTATCAGGTGAGTCCTCTAACTCCTTCATTTCACACATGCCTGGAACAAGTAAAAGCACTTTTGCAAAGAAACGTCGTGCAAAACGACTGAAAGTCTGTCATCGATATGCTAGATGGACTTGTAATGCACAATGTTGTTCTTTAGGAATGGTATCTATAAACCGTGAAGATAAAATACAATTCATTAAGGATGGCCTGAGTAAGGAGTCTTTAGATAATCTTCTATTGACTCTTGAGACACATCCTAGTGGAGATGTGCATAATGCAATTCATGATTTATGACCACTATTTCATAAAGAACATGATCGACTTAGTCTTAGGAATCTGACTAACAAAGACCTTGTTTGCTAGTTTTTAAGAAAACTGGATGGGAAGCCTATCCCCGACCCATAGAGGGCGTTTAAATCGTTCTTAGACGTAAAACCAAGGGAAAATGTGAACCACAATCACAACTACCTGTACATACACATGCTTTTTCAAAAGTAAATAAATAAAAAAATAAAGAGAGAGAGAGTGTGTGTGTGAGACTCTAGTTGGCCTACATATATGTGGTATGATTGCCTTTCTAATTTCTCATCTATAAAATTCTCTCGTCCTTCCTTTCATTGCTACTCAACCCATACATTCAAGAAAAACAAAAGTGTGTATAAATGGCAAGTTTCTTAGGTCATCATATAAGAAATATATATGTTTTCGGTGAATCTAGTCCTGGGAAAGAAAAGGAGTTTTTAGAATCAGCAAATCATCTTGGTCAGGTGCTAGCTGAGAGAAAGATTCATTTAGTATACGGGGGAGGCAGTCTTGGGTTAATGGGAGGTGTGTCAATAGCTGCATTTTTAGGAGGTAGTCAAGTTTTAGGGGTCGTCCCCGAAGCTTTAGCACGAAGGGACATCATTGGAAAAATAATTAGAGAGGAACTTCAGGTCTCTACAATGTCGGCTCGAATGAATGCAATGTTTAACCATGCTGATGCCTTTATTGCTTTACCAGGTGGTCTAGGCATATTGGAAGAGATCTTTCATATCTCCTCTTGGGCCCAACTGCACATTCACCATAAACTCATAGGTCTGTTAAATGTTAATGGTTATTATGATAAGTTGTTGTCTTTTCTTGATCATGTTGTGGAATAGGAATTTCTATCTTCTGCATGACAAATCATAATCTCTGCTGCTACTGCTGAACAATTGATTGACCAACTACAATCCTTCATTCCTGTGATTGATCCCTCCATGAGTCGCATAAATTGGTCAACTAAGGAAAGCCGTAAAAAGCTTAGATTGGATTTGAGCCTTCATTTATGAATCTTTGTGTCTTTTGGTTTTATTATTGTGTTTTGTTGTTTCTTATATTTGTTTCAGTGTGTTCCAGGTTTGTTAGTGTTCATTATTTCAGGTGATATCTTTTATACTCTATCTTTCTACCTTTAAACATTGAGGACAATGTCTCGTTTTAGTTGGGGGGAGAGGGTAGAGCTAAAAAAAAAAAACTAACTATGTTTTATATTTTATAAAGCATGTGCCAAATCGTTGTTACTATGATGACAGAGTAAGGAGAACTTTTTATGACTCTTGAGACGTATCTTAGTAACGATTCTTAACAAGGTCTATTACAATACTTCTTGAAATATTTAGATTTACAAACTCTCGTATTATTATCACTTAATTCTTAAACCTTAATTTTCACACACACACTTTAACATATGATTGTGGGTTGCATGACACGACTAAAAGATTGATGTCTTCTCCTAAGTGCAGGAGTGTCGAAGTAATAAATAACCCGGCAAGACCGAGGTCGAACCACAAGGAGGGTAATTGTACAAATTATAAACGAAATAATAATAACAACAACAATAATAATAGTAATAACAATAATAACAACAATGACAATAACAATAATACCTATAATAATAATAATAATAATAATAATAATAATAGTAGTAGTAGTAGTAGTAGTAGTAGTAGTAGTAGTAATAATAATAATAATAATAATAAAGAAAGAGAAGAAGAAGAAGATGATGAGAACTTGGAGATGGAAAATTAATGTAAGGTTTAAACAATAATAATAACAAACATCAAGGTTAGAGCTTCCACTAATGGTATGACAAATGTCAAGGTTAGAGGTTCCACTAATGGTATATCAAACAAGTATAGTATAAACTCTTATTATTGAATTGGAAACCACACACAAAGGAGGTTCCAATCAGATTATATATTGTTAACATGATTACATTAGTCATCTTATTCAATTAATGCTAATACTTGTAAATTTCGTCAAGCATTCATGATTATAACTTATGTTAACAACAAATCAAGTTTCTTTCATAGCTCAGGTGTCGGTTATACCATACATTATGGGCTATGAAAGTGCCAAGCATTTGTTGTACCAAGTGTTATACAACATAAATCAAGATTAGTCATTTAATAAGCAAAGTATTAAAGAGTGAACAAGATAACAAATACAAAACATGTTAGTAACAAACATTAAAGTCCATATTAAGTTTATATTATACTTATTCTTACACCATTAGTGTAACCTTTTCACCTTGACATAATTAACTTAGCTAGACATAATGAAAGAAAGAAAAATAAATAAACAAAATAACAACATAAAAGTTAACTAAGTAAAGGAAAGGAAATGAAAGGCATAAACTTAATATTAATGAAAGCAAGATAACTTTGATATTAATGAAAGTAAAGCATAAACATTACAAAAAATACAAAGAAAGAAAGCAAGAGCATGATCTTGATCTGGACACCAAGATGCCTAAATGCATGGCAAATGCCTCCTTTTATAGGCCAAAATTGGGAACTATTAATTTGATGACAATCCTTATCTTCTCTTGTCTGCCCAAAACGTCATTGATAATGTCAAAATGGGAGCCACTTGAAAACATGAAAGTTGTAGGAAATTATCTCATATTTCTTGTTTAAAAGATTCAGCTCATTTGGACTTCTAGAACTCCAGATATGGCCAAAATACTGAACAGTGCTTGGGCTGGAGGACAGATTCGGGCTTCTTTGGCCTTTTTAGATCTTGGGCTCGATATGAAAGTTGTAGGCCTATGTCTTACCTTTCCATCCATATAAAGTAGACCTAAATCTGAGAACTATAGCTCCAGATATGACCTAATTACCAAACAGTGTTCCGGTTTGGATTGCACCCACATCTCTTTTCTAAGTTTGGCCATCTCTTTATCCTTTCAATTTCAGTTCTTAAATTCATCAATCAATCCTTTCATTTATGTGATAGGCCTGCATTTAATATGAACATTTACCACAAATTAAAGGTATCTTATATTATTAGATATATTATTATAAAACATGCTTTAGTTAAGGAGTTATTGATACTTCAAGTGCAAAATGATGATATAATACCTTGATAAAAATACACTTTTAAGTATCAATCAGTAATATTTCCTCAAGATTTCTTCTAAAAGGGGGAGCATAAAGAGGTGCATACCTATAAGAATTTTAAAATCATGGTGTGCTTGAAACGATGGTTGTCAAGTTGTGCATTATTGTTATCACTCTTCCAACTGAATTTTAGGTGATTTCTCCAACCAGGGTTGTATGTTTATGAGTATGGATTATGATTGGGCTTTTTAAAACCATTTAAAGCATGATCTTATTCGTGGAGATATTCCTTAACAGAAAGCAAAGTTGGGCAATCATTAGTTGAGTGTTCCTTGGTTTCACAAATTTAAAACATAATGTCTTGAATAAATTTTAATTTACCACTTTTTTTCAATTCTAGTGCCTTAATTGTTCTAGCTAAAAATACAAAACTGGCTAGGAAGTCATGATTTTTTCTAAGGTTGTACATTCACCCTAAGGTTGTACATGCCTCCACTAGATGTGTGAGGTTGAGTTTTACTCGGTGCCTCATATGTACCCGCGGTGTCCCCATTTTGAGCATTTTCAGCTAACAAGTCTAAGTACTCCATTGCTTGATTAGGGTCTTTATCTTTAAAAGTTTTATTGGACATCAGTTCAACCATTTGCCTATTTATAGGTGTTAACCCTTCATAAAAATATGAAACCAATCTCCATGTTTCAAAACCATGATGAGGGCAAGTACTAAGCAAGTCTCGATACCTATCCCAACATTGGTAAAATGTTTCTCCTGGTTTTTGAGTGAAAGAGTGAAAGTGGTGATTTCTCTTTTAAAAGAGTTTGTTTTGTATGGAAAAAACTTCTTTAAATATTGTTATTCCATTTTATCCCAAGCATAAATGTGTTGCATTTCATCCCAAGCACGAATGGATCCTGGTCTTAAATTTTGTAGCCATGTTTTAGCTTTATCTTTTAATGAAAAAGGAAAAAGCTTTAATCTGATGGTGTTCATGCTACAATTTAAATTATTATATGTGTTGCAGACCTCTTCAAATTCCCTTAAATGCAAGTATGGATTTTCCAATTCTAAGCCATGAAAAGAAGGTAAAAGTTGAATAATGCCTGGTTTAAAATTAAAATGAGATGCATCAGGAGGAAAAACTATGCATGATGGTGCACTTGTTCTTGTGGGATTCATGTGGTCTCTAAGTGTTCTAACACGGTTATTCTCATTATTCTTATTTTGAAGTGATTGATTATCTTCTTCGGCCATATTTTCTGAAAATGATGAGGATATCCTACAAAGTCTACCACTTGATGTACGTGACCACACTCTCATGCACGTGTAAGAATAAAAGAAAAAAGAAAAAAGAAAAAAGAAGAAGAAGAAATAAAACAAAAGAAATAAAGTTGGATACAAGAAAAGTAAAAAGAGAAAATTAAATAAATACAATAATTTGTATAAGAATTTATCTCCTCGGCAACGGTGACAAAAACTTGACATAACCAAAAGATTGATGTTTCTCAAGGTTAAAGGATCCACTAATGGTATTTTTAATAAGTATTCAAGGTTAGAGGTTCCACTAATGGTATATCAAACAAGTATAGTATAAACTCTTATTATTGAATTGGAAACCACACACAAAGGAGGTTCCAATCATATTATATATTGTTAACATGATTACATTAGTCATCTTATTCAATTAATGCTAATACTTGTAAATCTCGTCAAGCATTCATGATTATAACTTATGTTAACAACAAATCAAGTTTCTTTCATAGCTCAGGTGTCGGTTATACCATACATTATGGGCTATGAAAGTGCCAAGCATTTGTTGTACCAAGTGTTATACAACATAAATCAAGATTAGTCATTTAACAAGCAAAGTATTAAAGAGTGAATAAGATAACAAATATAAAACATGTTAGTATCAAACATTAAGGTCCATATTAAGTTTACATTATACTTATTCTCACACCATTAGTGTAACCTTTTCCCCTTGACATAATTAACTTAGCTAGACATAATGAAAGAAAGAAAAATAGATAAACAAAATAAGAACATAAAAGTTAACTAAGTAAAGGAAAGGAAATGAAAGGCATAAACTTGATATTAATGAAAGCAAAACTTAAGTAATACAAAGATACAAAGAGAGAATGCAAGAGCATTATCTTGATCTGGAAACCAAGATGCCTAAATGCATGGCAAATGCCTCTTTTTATAGGCAAAAATTGAGAACTATTGATTTGATGACTAATTGATGAGTGGGTGGCCATATCTTGAATTGATGAGAATCCTTATTTTCTTATCTGAACAAAAAATTATTGATAACATCAGAATTTGAACAAACTTAGATCATAAAATTTCAGGAAATTATCTCAGCTTTTCAGGAAAAAAAATCAAGGTCATTTGGATTTCCAGAACTCGAGATATGGGTTAAACACTGAATAGTGTCTAGGCTGCATGAAAGATTCAAACTTCTCTGTTGTTGCTAAGATTTGGACTTCTAAACAGCATAATTGAGTCTTGCTTTCCCATGAATGTTTTAAGCTTATGTCTTAGCTTTCTATCCATATAGAACATACCTAAATCCAAGATCTACAACTCTAGATATGATCCAATTATAGAATAGTGTTCCAGTTTGGATTGCACCAGCATCTCTTTTCTAAGCTTCACCCTCTCTTTGTCTTCTCAATTTCAGTAATTAAACTCATCAATCAATCCTTTTATTTATGGTATTAAAATTGTTATTATAAAATATGTTGTAGTTAAGCAGTTATTGATACTTCAAGTATAAAATAATGATATAAAACATTGATAAAAATGCACTTTTAAGTACTAACCAATTATTATTATTATTATTAACCTCTTTATGGTTTAAGCCTTGTCTTATCGGATTATTTGTTATTTCAACACTCCTTTCATTTTCATTATTTTCATCTTATATGCAAAACAATAATTTGTTCTATATGTAAGGCGTCACTTAGGGGAGGGGGACTATACCCTATAGTTTGGGTTGGCCTTGTGCTAGCCTAGTCCAAATAGCTGGTCAAGTCTAGTTAAGACCAAATTTGTTAGGCTGATACCATCCCAATCCTTTTTGGGGCTGATTTGGTTATATCTAGGTTAGCCCAGCCTAATACATTTAGATAATAATATAATATTAAAAAAAAGAATTCTACAAAAAATTCAAGGGTCATTTCAAAATATTTTTAATTTTATTACATGTTTTTCTACCAATTTTATATAAAATTGGGTTGTATATTACACTGTAAGATACAGATCTAGTATTAAAATATTTGGTTTTCTCCAAAATATTTCTTACAAAAAATTCAAAAAGAAACTCAAAACTTTTAAATTAATTTCCCCTTAAAATAAATATTTTGTTTTCAAGCATACGACTAGATCCTAAAAGTTGTTCTAAGCATATTTTCAAAAACAAAAACAAAAAAAATTGCATCTTTCTCATGTTTTAAAAAAGCAATAAAATAAAATAAAATGAATATCATAACCAGTTTATAATTATCCGTTAAGATTTAACTAAAATATCAAAAACCTTTTAGTAATCATTTTGTTCATTTTTATATTAAGGTTTAGATATAAACATTAATATTTGGGGGTGTAAAACTACACAATAGAATACACCCTCAGATATTAAATACATAAAATGTAAAATAATTATGATGTTAAAATTTAAACTTTAGAATGGTTAGGTTTCGAATGAGGTAGAGACTTTCACAAAGGAAGATCTATCTTAGGCCTTAGAAAAAGACCAACATAGAAAAACTTGGCATAGAAAAAAAAAATCAAACAACAATGTAGTTTACCTTAAGTAGGGCGTGATTAATACTTAAAAGTGTATTTTTATCAAGGTTTTATATCATCATTTTGTTGTTGAAGTATCAATAACTTCTTTAACTAAAGCATATTTTATAATAACAAATCTAATATCATAAGACACCTTTAATTTAAAGTAAATTTTCATCCTAAATGCAAGTCTATCACATAAATAAAAGGATTGATTGATAAGTTTAAGTACTGAAATTGAAAGGAAAAAGAGAGGGTGAAGCTTAGAAAAGAGATACTAGCTTAGTCCAAACTGAAACACTATTTGGTAATTGGGTCATATATGAAGCAGTAGTTCTCGGATTTAGGTCTCCTTAAATGGATGGAAAGGTAAGATATAGGCCTCAACTTTCATAAGAAGGCAAGACTCAATTCTGCTGTTTGGAAGTCCAAATCTTAGCAACAATATAGAAGTCTGAATCTATCCTATAGCCTAGACACTGTTCAGTATTTAGCCGATATCTTAAGTTTCGAAACTCTAAATGACCTTAATTTTTTTTCTTGAAAAACTGAGATAATTTCCTAAAACTTTCATAAGTAAAGTTTGTTTAAATTTTGACGTTATTAATTATGTTTTCTTCATACAAGAAGATTAGGATTGTCACTAAGTCAAGATGTGGCCACCACTCAATCATTATTCATCAAATTAATAGTTTCAAATTTTGGCCTATAAAAGGAGGTAATTGTCATATATTTAGGCATCTTGCTTTCCAGATCAAGACCATGCTCTTGCTTTCTCTTTTTGTATTTTTGTAATACTTAAGTTTTGCTTTTATTAATATCTTGTTTATACCTTTCATTTCATTTCCTTTACTTTGTTAACTTTTATCTTATTTATATTCTTATCTTGTTTATTTATGTTTCTTTCTTTCATTATGTTTAGCTAAATTTATTATGTCAAGATAAAAAAGTTACACTAATAGTGTAAGAATAAGTATAGTGTAAAATTAACATGGACTTTAATGTTTGATACTAACATGTTTTGTATTTGTTATCTTGTTCACTCTTAATACTTTGCTTGTTAAATGTTTAATTTATATTTATGTTGTACAACACTTGGTATAACAAATAACACTTACATAGCTAAACTGTATGGTGTAACCAACACTTGTGCTATGAAAGGAACTTGATTTGTTGTTAACATAAGTTATAATCATGAATGTCTCACAACATTTACAAGTATTAGTAGTATTATTCGAATAAGATAATTAATATAATCATGTTAATCATTTATAATCCGATTGGATCTCTCTTTGTGTATGGTTTCTAGTTAAGTAATAAAAAGAGTCTATATTATACTTGTTTGAAATACCATTAGTGGATCCTCTGACCTTGACATTTATTCTTATCATTGTTTAATCCTCACATTAATCTTACCATCTCAAAGTTCTCATCAACTTCTTCATCTTCTTCTTCTTCTTCTTTGTTGTTATTGTATTAATTTTGTTTATAATTTATACAATGGACCTCCCTATGGTTCGACCCCAGTCTTGTATGGTTATTTATTACTTCGACAGTCTTGTACTTAGGAGAAGACATCAATCTTTTGGTCATGTCAGGGTGCATTATGGGTGATGCATTTTTCCTTTACACAATCAGTCCTTTAGTTAGACTCTCGCAGCCATAGATTTCTCAGTAACCATAATATTAAATGATAACTCGTGAACCTTAATCATAATTTTATGATTAAACTCAAAACCCTTTCCCTTCTAACAATATACATCTTAGGAGGCCTAACAAAAAGTGAAAGTCCAAACGACCCAACCGTCACTGCTGATTTTTGGATTGGCAGCGATGTTGTTTTCACTACTAATTTTTGTATTGGTAGTGACACAGTTTTATGGCCGATTTTTGAATCAGTGACAACACAGTTTTCATATTCGATTTCTAGATTAGTAGCAATGTAGTTTTTGCTGTTGATTTCTACATCGACAGCGACACAGTTTTTTTGGTCGATTTTTGAATCAGCTGCAACTGACACGATCAAAATATTGATGTCTTCTCTTAAGTGTAGGAGTGTTAAAATAATAAATAACACAACAAGACTAGGGTCGAATTACAAGGAGGTTAACTATATAATAATAATAATAATAATAATAATAATAATAATAATAATAATAATAAGAAGAAGAAGAAGAAGAAGAAGTTAACGAGGACTTTGAGATGTAAGATTAATACCAAAATTTCTTGGATATAAACATTAAAATCCATATTAAGTTTATATTATATATATTTTAACACCATTAATAAAACCTTTTCACCTTGACATAATAAACTTAGCTAAACATTATGAAGAAAAGAAATATAAATAAACTAGATAAGAACATAAGTATAATAAAGGAAATGAAAAGCATAAACAAGAGATTAAGGAAAATATAACATGAAATAAAACTTAAACATTATAAAAATATAAAGAAAGAAATAAAGAGCATGATCTTGATCTGAAAATCCAGATGCCTAAATACATGGTAAACGCCTCTTTTTATAGGCCAAAATTTGGAACTATTGATTTGATGACTAATTGTTGAATGGGTGGCCAACTCTTGCTTTGATAACAATCCTTATCTTCTTGTCTACCAAAAATGTTATTGTTAACATCAGAATTTGAATAGATTGTTGTCATGAAAGTTCTAGAAACTTGTCTCATCTTTTCAACAAAAAACAAGTTAGTGTATTTGGACTTCTAGAACTCGAGATATAAGTTGAACATTGTTTTCACTGTTGATTTCTGAATTGATAGCAACATAATCTAATTGAAAGTTTAGGAAACAATGAGGTTGTCTTAAAGAGCTAAGAGGGAGGGGTAAAACTGATTTTGGACAGAGCAAAACAAGGACAAGAGCATGTCTAAACCAACCCCAAACACCCCACCTCATCTAATGTGAAGTATAAATGCAATGAGAGAGAGAATATGACCCTTCATTTTCCCAAAGTCTACTTAGTAGATGAATGTCTAGCAGAAACTAAACCAAAACCACCAGAGAGTACCTTTGTGAATGTGTGAGAGAAAGAGAGAGTTGAGATCTTGAGTTAAGGTTGAACAACTACTTAGAGAGAAGGGAAAAGAAGTTAAAATGGGTAGGAAGAAATTGATAGAAGAAAAAGAACTAAGAGAGAAAGAAGAAGAAGGAGAACCGGGAGAAGGGAAGAAGGAACTTTACCAAACTATCAAGATAAACTTAGATTCGAAAGATATGGGTCATATAGTCTCCTCCCCCTTGGTCTTTAAACCCAAAACTAAAAATGATACAGGAGTCCCTAAAAAAATTGACTGAAGACCTCTAAGCTAGTTATAAAGGAAACAAAAACCAATTAAGAGGATAAAGAAATAGAGATGAAATAAGGCAAAGTTTCATAACATTTAACAAAGAAAAATGTATAGATGGAAAGAAAAAAACATGGTGGAGGGTTGACCACCATAGTTATGGGTTGGCTAAAATGCATATGTGTGTGTTCTGCTAGGATTTGATGAAAGATTATATGTTGGAATTGATGGTTTTAATGTGTGTTCCGCTGGGATTTGATGAAAGATCAACTAGAATTGATGATTGCAATATATGTTTTCTATTGGAATTTAATGCAAGATTATATGCTGGAATTGATTATTACATGTGATGTGATACATCCATTAAAAGATCTATTGGAGGTTCCAGTTGGTCTATTTACTAGGCTTAGGGCTAAGAAGTTCAAAGAAGCTTTCAGTTGACTTTTTCAAGAGAAATGGGCTGAGGTGGACTTCAAGAGGATTTGTAATACTAAAGAGCAAGCCTTGATTAATCTGATCCATATTCAAAAAGGGCTTGTTGGTGGAACCAAGACCATTACACAAGGAATGGGAGAAGAAGAATAGATTTTGATAGTTTAACCTTTCATCACTTATTTGGTCATAACTGGAGCTACTAATCAAATTTTGATGTGATTCTAATTGGGCTCGAAACTAGACTTACATACCTTTCCAATGGTATGACATGCTTTCTAATTGATTAAGATGAGAGAGAACCATTCATTTTAAGTTGGGCTTTCACTACTACTAGACAAAATATAGAAACAACAAACTTGTCTTATTTAATTAGTTGGTCTATCAAACTTTATTTATTTTGAGAGGAGATATTTTATTTGGGTCTTAGACTTGTTTATTTTTATATTTTAATTAGTTTGGGCTAATTTTAGCTTGAGTTGATTATTATTTAAATTGGGCTTATATGAGACCTATTAGGGAAACTAGGGTTTTGGCTTGAAGTTTAAATACTCTTTATGAATAATTTTTGGACAGACTTTTGATGATATTTTTTGCTTGTAGCCAACTTTTAGGTTGCTCAATCTTGGTTCTTGATTGAACTTTCAACTCTTCTAAGAATTGATCATTATTTGTTGTGAATTTATACTTCCTTTACTCATCTCCAAGTGTAGGTGTTGTGATCAAGTTGGTTTATAGTCTTGTTTCCTTGGAGCAAGTCTTCCATTATGATAAACTCATTCAAATCTCAATAAAGTTAGATTAGATTGATCTTGGGGTCGTGAATTCCATTAAATTCTACTAGGTTTCACATCGATATATGTGTCTTTTGCTGGAATTTTGTGATAGATTATGTGCTGGGATTGATTATTGCATGTTTGTGTGCATGTTCATGCTAAAATCATGTGACTTTATTAGAACCTAATGTCAAATACGTGTCTGCAGTGAATCATAGATTCATTGTCGTGTTCTATAATGAATTTGTAATTCGCTACTAAAATTGAGTTGTTTGCAATGAATTAGTATTTGTTGCGGAATTGTGTGTTCTGCAGTGAGTTTAGGATTCTAAACTCATTGTTAAAGTGTATTATCTGTAATGAATTTGTAATTCGCCACTGAAATTCAGTTGTTTGCAGCAAGTTTATATTCGCTACTGAATTGTGTGTTCTGCAGCAAATTTGGGTTCACTGATGAAGTTGCATTGTCTGCAGGGAATTTTTAATTCACTACCAAAATTGAGTTATTTGCAGCAAGTTAATATTCGCTGCTGAATTGTGTGTCCTGTAGCGAATTTGGGGTTCACTGTCAAAGTTGTGTTGTCTGCAACAAATTTGAAATTCACTGCCACAATGGAGTTGTTTGCAGCTAATTAACATTCGTTATCAAATTGTGTATTCTATAGCAAGTTTATAATTTGCTGTTGAAGTTGAATGGTTTGCAATGAATTACCATTTGCTGGTGAATTGGGTGTTCTGCAGTGAATTTGAGATTTTCTATTGAAGTTGTATTGTCTGAGATGAATTTGTAAATCACTGCTGAAATTGAGTTGTTTTCAGTGAATTAATATTTACTGTCGAATTGTGTGTTCTGCAGTAAATTTGTAATTCATTGCCGAAGTTATATTATCTGCAACAAATTTATAATTTACTACCAAAATTGAGTTGTTTGAAGCGAATTAGCATTCACTGTCGAATTGTGTGTTCTGCAGCTAATTTGTAATTTGTTGCCAAAATTGAGTTGTTGCAATGAATTTGCATTCGCTGTCAAATTATGTGTTATGCAGCGAATTTATGATTCAATGTTGAAGATGTATTGTTTGCATCGAATTTGTGAGTCACTATCGAAATTAAGTTATCTAAAGTATGTGTTATGCAGCGAATTTATGATTCAATGTTGAAGATGTATTGTTTGCATCGAATTTGTGAGTCACTATCGAAATTAAGTTATCTAAAGCGAAGTAGCATTCGTTACTGAAAACATGTTGGTTGCAGTGAAGTAGCATTTGTTGCCAAAATTATGGCGCCAATAGCAAAGCATTTTTCACTACCGAATTGTATGGCCTACAACAAATTAGTTTTCATTGTCAATTTCTACAATAAGCCTCCTGAGCAGAAATGACTCAAATGCTTGTAACAATTTCATTATATGATGGTATAAAATGTAAAACACTTAAATGTGAACATATGAACTCTTGAAATAAGTATGGTGATGAATATGATTCAAAGAGGATAACCAGATTTAAGATGTATTGATTTGTGACCATTGATGTCTTAGGTGGTGTGGCCGGGATCGGACCATTAATAGGACACGGACAACCCGTAGGTGGAGTAGGTAAGTGACTTCCACCTTCCTTTTTCATAACATTGATTTATGAAATGCTCTATCATGAATTGTTATCGTATTGTGTTAGTATATATATCAAAATATCAAGTGGGTAAATGTTGACAAATGATTGATTAGCTATGGATAACGGCATCCAAATGGGTAAATATTGACAAATGATTGATTAGCTTCGGCTAATAACATCCAAATAGATGGTGGGACAAATGGTTGATTAGCTTTGGCTAATGACATCTAAATAGATGCCTAAGACAAATGGTTAATTAACTTCGACTAAAGGCATTTGAAGTGGATAGTTGGGACGAGTGAACGGTTAACCTCAACTAATGATGACTTAAGAGGATAACCACATTTAAAATTATGGTTTATTGCAAGAATTGATGTATTTATTTGTACTACAAGTCGTGCATACCAAGTACATAAAGGAACTACAAATGTTAAGCTTCAAACATAGGATAATGTTGATGCTTCATTAAACTGTTAGACTGCTTATTATTAATAAGTAATCGCATTCTTATAATTGTTTTGTACTGCCGCAAGAACATCACACCAATAAGGTGTTGAGGAAACCCAATACACGGGAATGCAAACTCATGTTGACACGACCAAAAGATCGATGTCTTCTTCTAGGTGCAGGAGTGTCGAAGTAATAAATAACTCGACAAGACCGCGGTCGAACCACAATGAGGTTAATTGTATAAATTATAGATAACAATAACACAACAATAACAACAACAACAACAACAACAACAACAACAACAACAACAACAACAACAACAACAACAACAACAACAACAACAACAACAACAATAATAATAATAGAAGAAGAAGATGATGATGATGACAACGACGACGAAAGATCAATGTAAGGATTAAACAATGATAACAACAAATGTCAACGTTAGAGGATCCACTACTGATATGTCAAACAAATATATAATAATAGAAGAAGAAGATGATGATGATGACAACGACGACGAAAGATCAATGTAAGGATTAAACAATGATAACAACAAATGTCAACGTTAGAGGATCCACTACTGATATGTCAAACAAATATATTATAACCTCTTATTATTCAATTGAAAACCACGTATAAAAAAGGTTCCAATCAGATTATAAATTGTTAACATGATTACATTAGTTATCTTATTTGAATAATGCTAATACTTGTAAATATTTTCAGGCATTCACGATTATATCATACAGTTTATTCTAGGAAAGTGTCAAGCATTTGTTGTACCAAGTGTTATA
>NW_011500837.1:44673-46992 GCF_000495115.2 Populus euphratica | reverse complement strand
ATCAAACATTAAAGTCCATGTTAAGTTTACACTATACTTAGTATTACACTATTAGTATAACCTTTTCACCTTGACATAATAAACTTAACTAAATATAATGAAAGAAAGAAAAATAAATAAACAAAATACAAACATAAATAAGATAAATGTTAACTAATTAAAGGAAATGAAATGAAAGGTATAAACTTGATATTAATGAAAGCAAAACTTAAGCAACACAAAATGAGAAAACAAAAGCATGATCTTGATCTAGAAATCAAGATGCCTAAATGCATGGGAAATGCCTTTTTTTTTATAGGACAAAATTAGAAACTATTGATTTGATGAGTAGGTGGCCAACTCTTGACTTGGTAACAATCCTTATCTTCTCTTATGTGCCCAAAACGTCATTGATAACGTCAGAATTGGAACCACTTGAAAACATGAAAGTTGTGGGAAATTATCTCAGCTTTCCAGGAAGAAACATTGAGGTCATTTGGGCTTCTAGAACTCTAAATATTGGCTAAACATTGAACAGTATTCGGGTTGCAAGATAGATTCAAACTTTTTCATTGTTGCTATAATTTGAAATTGAAAATGACCTTTTTAAATCTTGGGCTTATATGAAAGTTATAGGTCTATGTCGTACCTTTGCTTCCATATAAAATGGACTTATATCCAAGATCTAAAACTCTAGATATGACCCAATTACCGAACAGTGTTCTGGTTTGGTGATTAGTACTTAAAAGTGCATTTTTATCATGGTTTTATATCATCATTTTGCACTTGAAGTATCAATAACTCCTTAACTAAAATATATTTTATAATAATATATCTAATAATATAAGATAACTTTAATTTGTGGTAAATGTTCATTTTAAATGCAGGCCTATCACATAAATGAAAGGATTGATTGATGACTTGAAGAACTTAAATTGCAAGGATAAAGAGATGGCCAAACTTAGAAAAGAGATGTCGGTGCAATCCAAACCGGAACACTGTTCGGTAAATGGGTCATATCTGGAGCTATATATCTCAGATTTAGGTCCAATTTATATGGATAGAAAGGTAAGACATAGGCCTACAACTTTCATATGGAGCCCAAGATCTAAAAAGGCCATTATCAAGTCCAAATTGTAGCAACAACAAAGAAGCCCGAATCTGTCTTCCAGCCCGAGCACTGTTCGGTATTTTGGCCATATCTGGAGTTCTAGAAGTCCAAATGAGCTGAAGTTTTTACACAAGAAAGCTGAGACAATTGCCTACAACTTTCATGTTTGCAACTGGCTCCAGTTTTGACGTTATCAATGACGTTTTGGGCAGACAAGAGAAGATAAGGATTGTCACCAAGTCAAAAGTTGGTCACCCACTTATCAATTAGTCATCAAATCAATAGTTCCCATTTTTGGCCTATAAAAGGAGGCATTTGCCATGCATTTAGGCATCTTGATTTCCAGATCAAGATCATGCTCTTCCTTTCTCTCTTTGTATTTTTTATGCTTTGTTTTCATTAATATTAAGTTTATGCCTTTCATTTCCTTTCCTTTACTTAGTTAACTTTTATGTTCTTATTTTGTTTATCTATTTTGCTTTCTTTCATTATGTCTAGCTAAGTTAATTATGTCAAGGTGAAAAGGTTACACTAATGGTGTAAGAATAAGTATAATGTAAACTTAATATGGACTTTAATGTTTGATACTAACATGTTTTATATTTGTTATCTTGTTCACTCTTTAATACTTTGCTTGTTAAATGACTAATCTTGATTTATGTTATATAACACTTGGTACAACAAATGCTTGGCACTTTCATAGCCCATAATGTATGGTATAACCGACACCTGAGCTATGAAAGGAACTTGATTTATTGTTAACATAAGTTATAATCATGAATGCTTGACGAGATTTACAAGTATTAGCATTAATTGAATAAGATGACTAATGTAATCATGTTAACAATATATAATCTGATTGGAACCTCCTTTGTGTGTGGTTTCCAATTCAATAATAAGAGTTTATACTATACTTGTTTGATATACCATTAGTGGAACCTCTAACCTTGACATTTGTTATTATCATTGTTTAATCGTTACATTAATATTCCATCTCAAAGTTCTCATCTTCTTCTTCTTCTTCTATTTCTTTATTATTATTATTATTAGTACTACTACTACTACTACTACTACTACTACTACTACTACTACTACTACTACTACTACTACTACTACTACTACTACTACTACTACTACTACTACTACTACTACTACTACTACTACTACTACTACTACTACTACTACTACTACTACTACTACTACTACTACTACTACTACTACTACTACTA
>NW_011500837.1:0-39239 GCF_000495115.2 Populus euphratica | reverse complement strand
TTATTGTTGTTGTTGTTGTTGTTGTTGTTGTTGTTGTTGTTGTTGTTGTTGTTGTTGTTGTTGTTGTTGTTGTTGTTGTTGTTGTTGTTGTTGTTGTTGTTGTTGTTGTTGTTGTTGTTGTTGTTGTTGTTGTTGTTGTTGTTGTTGTTGTTGTTGTTGTTGTTGTTGTTGTTGTTGTTGTTGTTGTTGTTGTTGTTGTTGTTGTTGTTGTTGTTGTTGTTGTTGTTGTTGTTGTTGTTGTTGTTGTTGTTGTTGTCATCTATAATTTATACACTTAACCTCCTTGTGGTTCGACCCCGGTCTTGCCGGGTTATTTATTACTTCGACACTCCTGCACTTGGGAGAAGACATCAATCTTTTAGTCGTGTCATTTGGCCTACACTAGCATCTCTTTTCTAAGTTTGGCCATCTATTTGTCTTTTCAATTTCAGTTCTTAAACTCATTAATCAATCATTTTATTTATATGATAGACCTACATTTAAAATGAATATTTACCATAAATTAAAGGTATTTTGTATTATTAGATATGTTATTATAAAACATGTTTTAGTTGAGTTATTGATACTTCAAATGTAAAATAACGATATAAAACCTTGATAAAAATGTGCTTTTAAATACTACTCACATGTCTATGTATGTATATTTTTATTATGAACTTATAATAATGCAAACATAATATCATATGTATATGTAAGATTTATTTTTAAATGAATTGTTATTTGATGTTGGTATATGGATTGTATCTTGATAATAAGAGAGAACAAGTTCATTGATTACCAACATGATGTTTGTCAAGTGTATGTGTGTATGTACCGTTGTTTTAGGCTTGAAAAGTTGGGTTGTTACACTCTCATTTCAAAGCGTACCAATCCTGAGAAGCCGGGTTGTTACAGTTGGTATAAAAGCTCTTGGTCTTGATCTTGAGAATCATTGATATTATGTTGTTGTGATAAATTTCAGGATGGTGCACACTCGATAAGGGATATGAATTGAGTCGCCCTTCTTAGGAAGGAGGGGCAGGATCCAAGGTGCTTAAGGTTGGCAAGACAAAGATCCCTTGGATGATATGGCATCTCATGCTCTGGTAATACCACCTGAAAACTTGCAAGAAGGAGCTGTCATAGCCGGGGAAAGTCGGAGGCCTAACTAAACAGAGGAAGTACCCTCAATTGTAGCAAAACAGTAAGAAAGATTAGAGGCACAACCATTGATTATTCCAACTAGTGTGCCCCCACTAAATGCAAATGCGGAACTCCTTGTGCAAATAATTAAAGCAATGATAAAGGGCATGGCTACCTCAGTGACATAAACAACTCTCGCCATGCAGACTCCATTGGTAGCTCCTATGAATGGCACGACCATAGAAAACGTGTTGTTATTGGTGCGACTACTCAAGAGTATGAAGGACATAGGTTGCGAATCATATATGGGGGAACAGGATGTAGAGATAGCCGAGAGATGGATAGGAAGGTAAAGAAGACCATGATCTAAATAAGTATACCTAAGGGTTTGAGGGTAAATTATACAACTCATTTATTATCTGATAGGGACACGACATGGTGGGAAACAATTCAACTAATGCGTGCAATCGAGACACTAACTTGGAGTAACTTCTAGATAGAGTTTGAGAATTCGTTTTATTCTAGGTACCATCACAAGGTAAAGGAATAAGAGTTTTTGGCATTAAGACAGGGTGATATATTGGTATTGGAGTACAAAAAGAAGTTTTCATGATCACTCATTGATCAACCCACACTATGTGTTGGCATAGGCTTGTATTAGAGAAAGCCAACAAGGACATCAAGGTATAGGAAAAAAGAGAGATGGAGACTATTTCAGCGGTAAACCACCACTTTTGAAGAAAGCTAAAAGTGGAGTGTTTGAGCAGTATAGGAAAAGGGGGAGTTTAATGGTACCGCCCCACTCACAATCAAGTGGGAGGATAATGGTTGGGTAGTCGCATGATTGATACTTCAAAATGTGTATTTTTATCAGGGTTTTATATCATCATTTTGCACGTGAAGTATGAATAACTCCTTAACTAAAGCATGTTTTATAATAATATATCTAACAATATAAGATACCTTTAATTTATGGTAAATGTTCATTTTAAATGCAGGCCTATCACATAAATGAAAGGATTGATTGATGAATTTAAGAACTCAAATTGAAAGGACAAAGATATGGCAAAATTTAGAAAAGAGATGCCGGTGTAGTCTATATCGGAACACTGTTTGGTAATTGGGTCATATCTAGAGCTGTAGATCTCAGATTTAGGTCCAATTTATATTGATTGAAATGTAAGACATAGGCGTACAACTTTCATATGGAGCCCAAGATCTAAAAAGGCCATTTTCAAGTCCAAATTGAAGCAACAATAAAGAAGTCTGAATCTGTCCTCCAGCCCGAGCACTATTTAGTGTTTGGCCCATATCAAGAGTTTTAGAAGTCCAAATAAGCTGAATGTTTTACACAAGAAACATGAGACCATTTCCTATAACTTTCATGTTCTCAAATGGCTCTAATTTTGATGTTATCAATGACGTTTTTGGCAAACAAGAGAAGATAAGGATTGTCACCAAGTCAAGAGTTGGTCACCCACTCATCAATTAGTCATCAAATCAATAGTTTCCAATTTTGGCTTATAAAAGGAGGCATTTGCCATGCATTTAGGCATCTTGGTGTCCAAATCAAGATTATGCTTTTGCTTTCTCTCTTTGTATTTTTTGTAATGTTTATGCTTTGTTTTCATTAATATCTAGTTTATGCCTTTCATTTCCTTTCATTTACTTAGTTAACTTTTATCTTATTTATGTTTTTATTTTGTTTATTTATTTTTCTTTCTTTCATTATGTCTAGCTAAGTTTATTATGTCAAGGTGAAAAGGTTACACTAATGGTGTAAGAATAAGTATAGTGTAAACTTAATATGGACTTTAATGTTTGATACTAATATGTTTTGTATTTGTTATCTTGTTCACTCTTTAATACTTTGCTTGTTAAATGACTAATCTTGATTTATGTTGTATAACACTTGGTACAACAAATGCTTGGCATTCTTCACTCTTTAATACTTTGCTTGTTAAATGACTAATCTTGATTTATGTTGTATAACACTTGGTATAACAAATGCTTGGCACTTTCATACTTCATACTGTATGGTATAACCGACACCTGAGCTATGAAAGGAACTTGATTTGTTGTTAATATAAGTTATAATCATGAATGCTTGACGAGATTTACAAGTATTAGCATTAATCGAATAAGATGACTAATGTAATCATGTTAACAATATATAATCTGATTGGAACCTCCTTTGTGTGTGGTTTCCAATTCAATAATAAGAGTTTATACTATACTTGTTTGATATACCATTAGTGGAACCTCTAACCTTGACATTTGTTATTATTATTGTTTAATCCTTACATTAATTTTCCATCTCCAAGTTCTCATCATTAGTAGTAGTAGTAGTAGTAATAATAATAATAATAATAATAATAATAATAATAATAATAAAGAAAGAGAAGAAGAAGAAGATGATGATGATGAGAACTTAGAGATGAAATATTAATGTAAGGATTAAGCAATAATAATAACAAATATGATTCAATAATAAGAGTTTATACTATACTTATTTGATATACCATTAGTGGAACCTCTAACCTTGACATTTGTTATTATTATTGTTTAATCCTTACATTAATTTTCCATCTCCAAGTTCTCATCATCTTCTTCTTCTTCTCTTTCTTTATTATTATTATTATTATTACTACTACTATTATTACTACTATTACTACTACTACTATTATTATTATTATTATTGTTGTTGTTGTTGTTGTTGTTGTTGTTGTTGTTGTTGTTGTTATTGTTATTATTATTGTTGTTGTATTATTGTTATTTGTAATTTGTACAAATAACCTCCTTGTGGTTCGACCCCGGTCTTGCCGGGTTATTTATTACTTCGACACTCCTGCACTTGGGAAAAGACATCAATCTTTTAGTCGTGTCAGTCGTTAACTTCAGGGCCCGTGGGATTTGTCGTGGTGCGCGCAAGCTGGCCCGGACACCCACGTTAATCTAAAAAAAAAAAAATATAAGGCTACATCGAGCATGCTGCTTCTTCATGGGTTCCTTGGTGTTTTAGTTAAGAGAAAAAGATGAGTCTTTTGAACTGTTAACAATCGTGTTCAAGGGGTGAATTCTCCCTTGGTTTCTTTTGTTGCTTTTATGCTTTTTTATTTTTGTGTTTTTTTACACGTAAAAAAAAATATATATAATAAATATGCTTTTGTCCTTGGTCAAGCTATGGCAGTATATTATGTTAAAAAAAGTAAATGTTAATTAACTTTTTTAGTTTTGCATATGGCCAAGTACTTAAAATAAAGATCATTGTGGTATATTAAAACATTGCATATAAAAGAAACTTTGCTTTCCATGAAACAAAAAAATAACTTATGCATGTTTTAGCATTGACCTTTTTCTTTTTTAAGCATTCTTTTATATATAAAAAAATAATACAAAAATATTTGGCTTATAAGTTTTTGATTTTATAACAAGTTTATAAAGTTCATTAAAACTTTGCTAAAATTATAAGGCTTGTTGGGCTGATATTCAATATATATATGTTAATTCAAATAAATTTATTTTATTGATATCAGAGTCAAGAATATTTATATTCACTAATATAAAAATTTGAAAAACCCTTGATATTTACTAAAATTAGAGTTAGGAATACTAACATTAAATTCAAAAAATAGTTTTAAAACCTTAATATTCATTGACGCCATAATTAGGAAGATCATGCATGTTCTTCATATAATTCTTGTCAATACTAAAGTTGAAAGTATTTGTATTTCAATATTTAATGATGTCAGAGTCAGAAATATTATAGATAGACCATTAATAGCATAATATAACAAATCCTTAGCAATTTAAGACAAAATTAGCAATGCAATCTACCTCAACTAGAACACTTAAAGAGTGATAATATTTTCTCTTTTATGTAATTAGTCCCGCACCATAGAATCTCTATTGACTAGTTAAAGTTCTTAGTGATCATAATACCAAGTGACAACTTCATAAACTAGACTTTTTTTTCATCTTTAAGAACAAGATGCTACATATTTATTCTTTTTCCTTAAAATTTTATGGTTGTTGCGATGTTGGGTGCAACAGAATGGTAACTCTACTGGGGACTTTTTTTTAGACTAAGATTTGTTTTTTGTTTATTAATTGCTATGATATTTGTTATGTTGTGTTCATTTGGTTATCATTTTTTTTATAGCCTTAACATGCATATTTACTCATGTTATCATGCATATATTGGCTATGAATTTGTGTCTTTACATACTACTCATTACACATTGAATATACAAAATATCAACTTTAGATTAAGTGAGGTAACAATATCCCAATGACTTTAGTATAGATAATACTCACAAAACTTTTTATCTTTCGCTTGATTGTTTACGTGGCGGTGGTTGATATGTTAATCTAATATTACTCAGGGCCTCTATCTTCACACTTTTTGTAAGCCTTATATTGATCTTTCAAGGACGATCACTAAGCATGTGAGCGATGTCAGGATGGGCGCGCTTTGAAATGAGAGTGTAACAACCTAGCTTTTCAAGCCCAAAACAACGGTACACACACACATACACTTGACACACATCATGTTAGTAATCGATAAACATATTCTCTCTCATTATCAAGATACAATTCATACACCAACATTAAACAACAATTCATTTAAAAATGAATCTTACATACACATAATATTATGTTTGCATGATTATAAGTTCACATTAGAAATATACATATATAGACATGAGTTTACATTCCTATCCTACTAATAGTCATCATGAATTTAAATAGAAAGATCTAATAATAGTTATACATTCATTAGATTAATTTGTACAAAATAGATCATAATTTAGAATACAACTACATGATTCTTTGCAAAAATAGGTTCCCCTGTATTAGGTTTTCCAGGCACCTGATTGGCGCTGCTGTAGTACAAAATAATTATAAGAATGTGATTACTTAATAAAAATAAGTAGTCTGGTAGTTTAATGAATCATTAACATTATCTCATGTTTGAAGCATAACATTCATAATTCATTTATGTACTTGGTATGCACAGCTTGTAGTATTTTAGTGACTGAAGTTGGTCTTTCCCACTTCAAGACTACTTCGACTTTCTAGGGGTTTACGAAAACACCTTCAACTAATATGACGTGTCCTCTAAATGTCACTCTCTTTAGCCAAAATCCACATTTACTCAATTTTGTATACAACTAGCGATCCTTGAAGGTTTGTAAGGTCTGCCTCCAATGTTCTTCATCTTCCTCGAAAGAATTTGAGTACACCAATATATCATCAATGAATACCATTAAAAACTTATCAAGGTATGGTTAGAAAACCTGATTCATTAAGTCTATGAAAAGGGCTGGGGCATTCATCAACTCAAACAATAGGACCAAAAACTCATAATGTCCATAATGAGTTCTAAACGCGGTCTTTGCTACATCTGCTTCTTTAATCTTCATCTGATAGTACCCTAATCTTAGAGCTATCTTCGAAAATGCCCTCACTCCTTTTAATTGATCAAATAAATCATCTATCTGAGGTAACGGGTACTTGTTTTTCATGATTATTTTGTTCAACTGTGATAGTCAATACAAAGTCTATGGGTTCCATCTTTCTTTCTTATGAATAGAATCGACAATCTGCAAGGAGAATTACTGGGTCGTATAAACCCTTTGTCTAACAATTCATATAGTTGAGTCTTTAACTTGTTTAGTTCTGCCGAAGCCATCTAATATAGTTGTTAGAGTATGGGTGGGGCTCTAGGAAAAATGTCTATAGACAACTCTACCTCTCGCTCTGGGGGTAGTCC
Organism: Populus euphratica; assembly: GCF_000495115.2. Taxonomy (NCBI): domain Eukaryota; kingdom Viridiplantae; phylum Streptophyta; class Magnoliopsida; order Malpighiales; family Salicaceae; genus Populus; species Populus euphratica. The sequence goes on along the minus strand of NW_011500837.1, from coordinate 32,341 downwards.
CGGTAGTTCTTTGGTAAACACATCTAGAAATTCCTTCACCATATGAATATCCTTTAGTCATAGACCTTCATCATCAAAGTTTAAGATGTATGCGAGGTATCCCATACATCCCTTTCTCAAAAGTTTCTAAGCTGTTATAACCGATGATAGGGCAATTGGTTTGAGAATTCTCTCTCCTTAAAAAATAATCCTCTCACCCTCAGGTGTTTGGAATGTAACAATTTTAGCATAACAATCTATTAGGGCCTTGTAACTCCAAGGATTGTGTCAAAATCATGCAACTCCAAGGCAATCAAGTCCACTTTTGTTTCATACCCAAATAGACTAACCCCTACATGCACATCCATAATATTTGTTTCAACCATGTTTTCCATTAGAGTTCCAATTACTAACCCTTTCTCTACTGCTTCTACTTCTTTTCTTAATTTAGTGACAATTCTCTTGGTAATGACTGAGTGGGTGACACCCAAATTAAACAACATATGCACATTAAAATTATTCATTAGTAGCGTACCTACCACTACATCTGATGTAGCCATAACCTTCTTTTATGTTAGGTGGAAGACCTTCCTTAAGGTCCGATGATTTTGTGCCCTCGGTCTCCCCCGACTAGAGTTTGCTCATGATTGAGAAGATCACACCAACCGATTCTTGGTGCCTAACTATTGGTGGCTCCAACTCGACTGCTTATAGCTCTATACCTATTTAGTGCTCCTATTGGGGTAGTCCTTTTTATAATGACCTCTTCTGTTATAGTAATGACACCTTTGCCCTAGATATTTACAATTCCTCCATCTATGACCTTATTCCCTGCACATAAAGCATTACCCTAGGAAACTAAGCAGTCTCTAAGGTGTTTTTGTCTATATTTACACAAGATGGATAGTCAACACCCTTGTGGTCATCAATCCTAGTTAAATAGTTTTCTATCAAGTGCGATGTTACGACTAAAAGATTGATGTCTTCTCCCAAGTGCAGGAGTGTCGAAGTAATAAATAACCCGGCAAGACCGGGGTCGAACCATAGGGAGGTTAATTGTACAAATTATAAAAAACAATTATACAACAACAATAATAATAACAACAACAACAATAATAATAATAGTAATAACAATAATAGTAATAATAATAACAATAATAGTAGTAGTAATACTAATAGTAATAGTAGTAATAATAATAATAATAATAAAGAAAAAGAAGGAGAAGAAGAAGAAGAAGAAGATGAGAACTTTGAGATGAAATATTAATGTAACGATTAAACAATGATAATAACAAATGTCAAGGTTAGAGGATCCACTAATGGTATGTCAAACAAGTATATTGATTCTTACCTGTTTGAAAGTTTCAAAAATTTCAGAGTTGTGATTGACTTTCCTTTATTTGGTCATGGCTTGAGAAAATGGAAGTGCTGGCGGAGAATCAGTCTTTTCTTTGCAATTTTCAAATTCAACCCCTTCCTTACCCTCATAGATTGACTCATCATCTCTCATAAGGTTCAAGAGAGGGTTTTTCAATAAGTTTACCACTGCAAAGAGTAATGACTGATTTGACTAGATCAATGTGGTGGCTTCCGGAACTACTTGCATTTGCATTGTATTGCCCCTTGGGATTTTGTTGTGGTTGAGATGGAAACTTACCTTTCTCTTGAAAACTGAGAGCAGATGTCAATTTTGCAAGAGTATCTTTAAAATTTGTCATGTTTTGAGCAAGTTGAGTATTGATTGTCTCTTGCTTTTCAATGAATGCATGCAATGTTCCCTCAAGATTTCTTCTAGTAGGTGCATATCTATAAGAATTTTGGAAATTATGGTGTGCTTGAAATGGTGGTTGTGAAGTTTGTACATTGTTATTATCACTCTTCCAACTGAAATTTAGGTGATTTCTCCAACTAGGGTTGTATGTTTGGGAGTATGGGTTGTGGTTGGCCCTTTGGAAACTGTTTAAAGCATGAGCTTGTTCATGGAGACATTCCTTAAAAGAAGGCAAGGTTGGACAGTTACTGGTTGAGTGTTCATTTGTTTCACATTTAAATGACTAATCTTGATTTATGTTGTATAAAGCAAAATAGATAAACAAAATAAGAACATAAAAGTATTTGACACACAATGTTTTCAACAGATTTTAATTGACCACTCTTTTTCAATTCTAGTGCCTCGACTTTTCTAGCTAAAGATGCAAACATGGCTTGAAGGTCATGATCTTCCCTAAAGTTGTACATACCTCCACTAGATGAATGAGATTGAATTTTACTTGGTGCCTCATAAGTACCCGCGATGTCCCAATTTTGAGCATTTTCAGCTAACAAGTCTAAGTACTCCATTGCTTCATCAGGATCTTTATCTTCAAAAGTTCCATTGCACATCAATTCAACCATTTGCCTATCTCTAGGTGTTAACCCTTCATAAAAATATGAAACCAATCTCCATGTTTCAAAACCATGATGAGGGCAAGTACTAAGCAAGTCTCGATACTTATCCCAACATTGGTAAAATGTTTCTCCTGGTTTTTGAGTGAAAATCGTGATTTGTCTTTTGAAAGAGTTTGTTCTATGAGATGGGAAAAAATTCTTTAAAAACTGTTGTTGCATTTCATCCCAAGCACGAATGGATCCTGGTCTCAAATTTTATAGTCATGTTTTAGCTTTATCTTTTAATGAAAAAGAAAAAAGCTTTAATCTAATGGTGTTCATGTTATAATTTAAATTATTATATGTGTTGCAAACCTCCTCAAATTCCCTTAAATGCAAGTATGGATTTTCTAATTCTAAGCCATGGAAAGAAGGTAAAAGTTGAATAATGCCTGACTTAAAATTAAAATGAGATGCATCGGGAGGAAAAACTATGCATGATGGTGCACTTGTTCTTGTGGGATTCATGTGGTCTCTAAGTGTTCTAACACGGTTATTCTCATTATGAAGTGATTGATTATCTTCTTCGGCCATATTTTCTAAAAATGATGAGGATACCCTACAAAGTCTACCACTTGATGTACGTGACCACACTCTCATGCACGTGTAGGAATAGAATAAAAGGAAAACAAAAACAAAAGAAGAAGAAACAAGAGAAAAGAAACAACGTTATATACAAGTGAAAAGAGAAAATAAAATAAATATTATAATTTATACAAAAGTTACCTCCCTAGCAACGGCGCCAAAAACTTGACATGACTAAAAAATTAATGTCTTCTCCCAAGTGCAGGAGTGTCAAAGTAATAAATAACCCGGCAAACCGGGGTCAAACCACATGGAGGTTAATTGTACAAATTATAAATAACAATAATACAAAAACAATAATAACAACAACAAAAATAAGAATAGTAATAACAATAATAGTAATAATAGTAGTAATACTAATAGTAATAGTAATAATAATAAGAATAATAATAAAGAAAAATAAGGAGAAGAAGAAGAAGAAGAAGAAGATGAGAACTTCAAGATGAAATATTAATGTAACGATTAAACAATGATAATAACAAATGTCAAGGTGAGAGGATCCATTAATAGTATGTCAAACAAGTATAGTATAAACTCTTATTATTCAAATGAAAACCACACACAAAGGAGGGTCCAATCAGATTATATCTTGTTAACATGATTACATTAGTCATCTTATTCGATTAATGCTAATTGATTAGTACTCAAAAGTGCATTTTTATCATGGTTTTATCTCATCATTTTGCACTTGAAGTATCAATAACTCCTTAACTAAAATATGTTTTATAATAATGTATCTAATAATATAAGATACCTATAATTTGTGGTAAATGTCTATTTTTAATGCAGGTCTATCACATAAATGAAAGGATTGATTGATGACTTGAAGAACTTAAATTGCATGGATAAAGAGATGGTCAAACTTAGAGAAGAGATGTCGGTGCAATCCAAACTGGAACACTGTTCAGTAATTGGGTCATATCTGGAGCTACAGATCTCAGATTTAGGTCCAATTTATATGGATGGAAAGGTAAGACATAGGCCTACAACTTTCATATGGAGCCCAAGATCCAAAAAGGCCATTATCAAGTCCAAATTGTAGCAACAACAAAGAAGCCCGAATCTGTCTTCCAGCCCGAGCACTGTTCGGTATTTTGGCCATATCTGGAGTTCTAGAAGTCCAAATGAGCTGAATGTTTTACACAAGAAAGCTGAGACAATTGCCTACAACTTTCATGTTTGCAACTGGCTCCAATTTTGACGTTATCAATGACGTTTTGGGCAGACAAAAGAAGATAAGGATTGTCACCAAGTCAAAAGTTGGTCACCCACTTATCAATTAGTCATCAAATCAATAGTTCCCAATTTTAGCCTATAAAAGGAGGCATTTGCCATGCATTTAGGCATCTTGGTTTCCAGATCAAGATCATGCTCTTCCTTTCTCTCTTTGTATTTTTTGTAATGTTTATGCTTTACTTTCATTAATATCAAGTTTATGCCTTTCATTTCCTTTCCTTTACTTAGTTAACTTTTATGTTCTTATTTTGTTTATCTATTTTGCTTTCTTTCATTATGTCTAGCTAAGTTAATTATGTCAAGGTGAAAAGGTTACACTAATGGTGTAAGAATAAGTATAATGTAAACTTAATATGGACTTTAATGTTTGATACTAACATGTTTTATATTTGTTATCTTGTTCACTCTTTAATACTTTGCTTGTTAAATGACTAATCTTGATTTATGTTGTATAACACTTGGTACAACAAATGCTTGGCACTTTCATAGCCCATAATGTATGGTATAACCGACACCTGAGCTATGAAAGGAACTTGATTTATTGTTAACATAAGTTATAATCATGAATGCTTGACGAGATTTACAAGTATTAGCATTAATTGAATAAGATGACTAATGTAATCATGTTAACAATATATAATCTGATTGGAACCTCCTTTGTGTGTGGTTTCCAATTCAATAATAAGAGTTTATACTATACTTGTTTGATATACCATTAGTGGAACCTCTAACCTTGACATTTGTTATTATCATTGTTTAATCGTTACATTAATATTCCATCTCAAAGTTCTCATCTTCTTCTTCTTCTTCTCCTTCTTTTTCTTTATTATTATTATTATTATTATTATTATTATTATTATTATTAGTACTACTACTACTACTACTACTACTACTACTACTACTACTACTACTACTACTACTACTACTACTACTACTACTACTACTACTACTACTACTACTACTACTTTGTTGTATTTTTTTTATTTATAATTTGTACAAATAACCTTCCTGTGGTTCGACCCCGGTCTTGCCGGGTTATTTATTACTTCGACACTCCTGCACTTGGGAGAAGACATCAATCTTTCAGTCGTGTCATAGTTGTTTTATGTGATATTTTCTATACTCTATCTTTCTACCTTATGACATTAAAGATAATATCTCATTTTTGTTAGAGGGAGAGGGTAGTAGTTGACCTAAAAAACTAACCAACCAACTAAATGGTTTTGTTTTTAATAAAATAATTTGACAAAATTATTATTACTAAGATGACAGAGTAAGGGAGAATTTTATTTACTCTTGAGATGCATCTTAGTAAATATTTTCTAATGGTTATATGCATTATTTATAATATGGTCTGTCATATGCTTTTTCTTGAATTATTCAGGTGATGCGAATCAGCCTAACAACAAGCGTAATCATGCTAACAACCCATTAGAGGTGCCAATTGGGCCAATCACAAGAGCTAGGGCAAAAAAGGTTAAAGAAGCATTGAATGAGCTTGTTTAGAATATATGAAACAAAATGGACCTAGAGGGGCTTGGGACATTTAAGGAGCATGAAGGACAACCTTTAATTCATCTAGTTCAGGTCCAAGAAGAGCCCAATTCCTGTGGAACAAGGGGTTGATGTGTTCGGCCCAATACCAGCCATGTTAGGCTTGTTTTTTTCCTAATACGACAAGGATAAATAGTCAGCAACTTATTCTCCTAATTGAGTAAGGAAGCTGGTCATATCTTATTCCTAAAGAGGGGAGGATTATTTAATGCTTTTCCACACTTAGAAAGGAAAGTAATTAAATATAAGCCTTGTTAGGCTTGTTTTTTTTTTCTAATACTACAAGAATAAAGAGTCAGCAATTTATTCTCCTAATTGAGTAAGGAAGTTGGTCATATCTTATTCCTAAAGAGGGGAGGACTATTTAATGCAACAAAGGAGGAAATTTGTTTTCTTATTTGTCCAAGTTAAACAAGGAATTCCAAGTTAATCAAAGACATCAAAGGGGGCAACAACACAAATTTCCAAATCAGATTTTTTCGAGTTTGATTAGGACTTCTTAAGGGTGAAAAATCTGATTCTAACTTATTTAGGATGATATTTTTGGATTTTTAGTATTTTTAGAATTTTCTTCTTAGTTTTTGGGTTAGTATTACTTATTTGGGTCAATTGTAAGTGGGCTTTATATAAGTCCACCTAAAGGGGGTCCATTAGGGTTTCTTTAAGTTTAAAGTCAGTATAAATAAAGGCATAACCAAACATGTAAGGTTACGCAATTTGTAGATCAATAAACTTCTTTGCTGCACTTATTATGTGTTGGTGGGATAATCTCCCTTCCTTGGTTCTCTAAAGAACTGAAAACGACTTATCGAAGAACAACTGTCTTTGTGGCATCATCCTTATACTTCTTGTTCGGGAATCAATATTCATTAGGTGGGGGTTTTTGTTTCCAATAATGCTGGTGCCTAGGTACAAGTTATCTTTGTGTCTTTTTTTTTTTTGGTAAGTTGACGTATATATTAAAGGAAAACGATACAAAGATTATAAGGGGCATACTCCAGATTTACAATGAGAACAGAAATGTAAAACAATAGATGGCTACATGCTAGCCACCGAACTGAAAACTCAAGACCTAACTTGATTCGTTAGGGAAACTAATACAACCAGCTAAATATCAAATGAAGAATCTATGTTATTAACCCTCCAGGCTCGTTGGATTCTTTTATTTTCATTTGTTGGTAGAACGTTCCTCATCAAATCCAGCTTATCACGGATGATACATTCAATTTGATGAAAGACCAAATTCTGAGTTCTAGATATTCCAGCAAAGGTCCTTGCATTCCTTTCTTGCCAGATATGATACACTGTAGCTGCAAAACTGAGTTTACGAGAAAAATTGACGAAACTTTTGCCATGCCAAGTGACAGTGGCCCATCGAATCCATTCATCCCATCCTTTTGTCATTCTTGGAATGTTGCATCTGTCACAAACATCCCACCAGATCGCTTTAGTATAGGAGCATTCAAAGAACAAGTGGTTGTGATCTTCGTTGTTACGGAGACAGAGTGAGCATCTATTGGGACCATGTATACCAAATCGATGAAGTCTATCTTGAGTTGTGAGTTTCTGTTGGACAGCCACCCAAAGAAGAAACGAATGTCTTGGAACAACATTCTTGAACCACACAATGTCATGCCATTCGACCATCGTATGATGAAATCTTAGTTGTTCCCAAGCTATTTTGATCGAGAATCTGTGATTTGGTGAATCCAGCCAAACAATCTCATCATTTTGCCCTATTATTGGTTTAGAATTGGAAGGAATAGCTTCTACAATGGGGTGCCAGCCAATAGCTTGAGTGGTAGGAATTTTCCATTCTGAGTTATGAATCAGCATATTCACCTTCGCGTTCTTTTCCATACCTGAATCATAGATGAATCTATCGCCGTAAGAATCTGCGAGCGGGTTGTGAGGATGCCAATTGTCAAACCATAGAGAAGTTGTCCTGCCATCCCCTATGATGTACTTCATCTTTGGCCATGCTAAGGATCTGAGCTTTAGAATCTTTCTCCATGCCCAAGAGCAATTCTGTGGCGTCTTGATTGTCCAGAAATTCCTACCTCGCAACAGATTACATCTAATCCAAGTAGACCAGATTGAGCCATCTGAGTCATTGCACAGGTTCCAAATGTGTTTCAACAAAGCAATCTTGTTCCATTCTGTTATCCTCTTTATTCCTAGCCCACCCTCCTTTTTTGGAAGACATACCTGATCCCAAGCCACTTTAGCCCCAGTAGTTCTCATATCTAAACCTGACCAAAGAAAGGATCTCATAATTTGCTCCACACTTTTTATGACTTGCCCAGGTAAGAGGAAGAGAGATGCCCAATAGACCTGGATGGAAAATAAAACTGAATTAATCAGTTGTACTCGTCCTGCATACGAGAGTGTTCTACAAGTCCAATGTCGAACTTTAGAGGTGATTCGATCCACGAGACCCTTACAATAAACAGCCTTTAGTCTGGATGAGATAAGAGGCACTCCCAAATATTTCATAGGGAGCTCCCCCTCTGCAAACCCAAGAACATGAATAATCTCTTCCCTCTCAGCATTTAACACACCGCTTAAGAAGATGTCACTTTTATTTGGATTTGGATACAGACCTGATAGGTCTTGAAACTTTGTGAGCACAGTTTTGATCATACGAATTGAGTTTACATCTCCTTTGCTAAAAATCATCAAGTCATCAGCAAAACAAAGATGAGAAATGTTGTCCTTCTTGCATCTCCAGTGGAACTTGAAGTTTTGGTTGGCACTCATCTTGCAGAATAGCCCCGAAAGGATTTCCATACATAGGACAAACAAATATGGAGAAAGTGGATCCCCTTGTCGCAGCCCTCTCCCCCCTTGAAAATAACCTGCAAGCTCACCATTGACGTTGATAGAGAATTGACATGATGTAACACAAACCATAATCCAATCAATGACTGTTCTAGGGAATCCCATTTTTCTTAACATAACGTCAACGAAATCCCACCGAACCGAGTCATAAGCCTTCATCAGATCTACTTTCATAGCACAACGGGCAGGTCCCGTAGATTTATGATAGCCTTTCATTAGTTCCTGAGACAAAAGAATGTTGTCGCTGATTCTCCATCTAGAGATAAAAGTTGTCTGATACGGACCTACTAAGGATGGCAAAACAGCTGTGATTCTCCCAGCTAGAATCTTAGCGATGCATTTGTACACGGTATTGCAGCAAAATATAGGACGAAAATCTATCAACCTCGTAGGATTAGCAACTTTAGGAATAAGGGAAATGGATGTAGCATTCATTTCTTTAAGCATTCTCCGAGTCTGAAAGAAGGAGCTAACAACATTGATTACATCCTCCCCAACTATATGCCACATTCTTTTGAAGAAACCTGCGTTAAATCCATCCGGACCAGGGGCTTTGTTGTTCTTCAAACTAAACATAGCATGCTTAATCTCCTCCCTTGTTACATCTTGTGCTAATACATGTTGTTGCGTTGAAGACAGTTTCAAGTTAATTGCCGATTCCATCTCTACCTCATTCAGAACCCTAGGCATCTGTTCCACTCTTAACACACGCTGGAAGTACGCAACGACTTCTGATTTAACTGCCTCATGTCCTTCGACAACCTCTCCATCCTCCTTTGTAAGTGAAAGAAGTTTATTTCTATGCTGTCTTCCATTTACTGATTTGTGAAAGTAGCCAGTATTCTGATCCCCCAAGCTAAGCCACTGTATCCTTGACTTCTGTTTGAAAAAACTCTCTTCGGCTTTGACGATAGAAGCGTAGTTACGTACAGCATCCCTTTCTCACATGCACAAAGTTAGATTCCCATGTGCTGTCTGGAGAGCCTGTTGATCCTTATCACACTCTTATCAAACCTGATTTACTTGGCTTTCTGGGAATTGATGTCTTTGTGTGTGGGTTGTGTGACCATATGATCACGAGGTTCGCATCATCAGGTTTACAAACTCTCTCATTGTTGTTACTTGATTCTGCTCATATACGCATTTAACAAGTATTTCTAAACCTTTATTTTCACACACACAGTTTAACATATGATTCTGGATTACACTTTGGATTATTATATTAGTTATATTCTTTTGTTAAAGGTAGTAACTAAGAAAAAAGGATAATATATAATTTGCAAAAAAAAAAAAGATAATAATGATGATAATAAAACTATACATAAGTTATAATCATGAATGCCTAACAACATTTACAAGTATTAGTATTAATCGAATAGGATAACTAATGTAATCATGTTAAGAATTTGTAATCTGATTGAAACCTTCTTTGTTTGTGGTTTTCAATTGAATAATAAAAGTTTATACTATACTTGTTTGACACACCATTAATGGATCCTCTAACCATGACATTTGTTGTTATCATTGTTTAATCTTTACATTAATCTTCCATCTCAAAGCTACCATTAACTTCTTCTTCTTCATCATTATTATTATTATTATTATTATACTATTACTAGTATTATTATCATTATTATTATTATTAGTATTTAGTATTATTATTGTTATTATTATGGATTTGTTGTTATTGTATTATTGTTATTTAGAATTTATACAATCAACCTCTTTGTGGTTTGACCCCGGTCTCGCCAGATTATTTATTACTTCGACACTCCTGCACGTGGGAGAAGACATCATCTTTTAGTCATGTCAGGCTTGATAGGAGTGTAACATAAATATAACTTGCACCTAGGCATCAACACTATTGGAAACGAAAAAACCCTACCCAATGAATATTAATTTAAGTTCTTTAGAGATGATGTCACGAAGCCAGTTATTCTTCAATAATTCATTTAAGTTCTTTAGAGAACAAAGGAAGGGAGATTATCCCACTAACACATAACAAGTGCAGCAAAGAAGTTTGTTGATATGAAAATTGCTGACTTTCTATCCTTGTAGCATTAGAAAAAAAACAATTTTAACAAGGCAGGTATGTAGCTTTAGAAGTCATTTTCAGCCCCTTGTTTCACACGAATTAGGCTTTTCTTAAACTTGAATTAGATGAATTAGAGGTTGTCCTTCATGCTCCTCTAAGTCCATCTTAATCCATATGTTCTGATTAAGCTCAATCAATGCTTCTTTAAGTTTCTTTGCCCTAGATCTTGCAATTGATCCCATCAGCACAACACCTCTAATGGATCGTTGGCATGGTTATGCTTGGTGTTGGTTTGATACTCATCATTATAAGTGTGATGCGAAACTTGTGATCACGTGATCACACAAGCCACAATCAAGATTGAAATCTGATCTTGGAAAGCCGAAGTGTGACACAATGGAAACCTGCCCCACGGTATCAACACTATTGGATTAAGTAAAATGACACCACAAAGCTAATTAATCTTCGATAAGTTGGATTGAGTACAATGATGCCACGAAGCCAATTAATCTTTGATAAGTCAGATTCAGTTCGTTAAAGAACTGAAGAATGAAAGAATCATTTTCACACGTTAAAACTAAAAAAATTCAGAAGTAATTATCACTAGAGCTGCCGAAATTATGGCTTACATGAGTTTAAATAGTTCTTAAAATATCAACCCTGATGGACCTCTTATGTGGACTTATATCAGGTTCTGATACGATCCAAGTAAGGTTAAATTTGGATTTTGATGTAAAATGTGCAACTATCCAGTTTTACGACAACAGTCATAATTCTCAATCCGATGTTGGATTGAGCTGAAATTTTACATGGAGTCTCCGGACATATTGTGATACCTTGGTTTAAAATTTCAAGTCAATCGGATTTCGGGAAGGCATCTCAATACGGGTCAACAAAGGCTATATGAATTTTGTTATTTACTTCCTTTTGACCTGTGGACTTCCTATTTTGCTAGGATTCTTTTCCTAAAAGGATGTGGCAGCTTATTTTGAAAATATAATAATTCTACAAGGATGTTTAATAAGCTGCAACATAGTTTCCAAGTGTGGCAAGAATTCATAATTATTTCAGAATCCTTTTCTTACAAGGCTTCCTTATTCATCCGAGCTACAAAAGGAAAGAAGACTTTGGAATACATTCTACCTTCAGATCAGATTTTCTTTGTTTTGGTAAGTGTCAGATCAGTTTTCGAGTCTGTTTGGAACTTCTTAATGGTGACAAATTTGATTCTAGCATATTTAGGATAGTAGTTTTCGGATTTTTATATTTTTATTATATTCTTCTTAGTCTTTGGGTTATTATTACTTATTTGGGTCAATTGTAAGTGGGCTACATATAAGTCCACCTAAGGGGGGTCCATTAGGGTTTCTTTAAGTCTAGAATCACTATAAATAGAGGCATAACCAAACATGTAAGGGAAGACTATTCAGATGAATAAGACTTCTTGTTTACCGCACTTTGTGTGTGTGTGTGTTGGTGAGATAATCTCCCTTCCATGGTTCTCTAATGAACTGAAAAACGACTTATCGAAGAACAACTGTCTTCGTGGCGTCATCCCTATACTTCTCGTTCGCGAATCAATATTTGTTGGGTGAGGGTTTTCTGTTTTCAATAATGCTGGCACCTAGGTACAAGTTAACTTTGTGTCACCCTCCTATTAAACCTGATTTACTTGGCTTTCCGGGAATTGGTGTCTTTGTGTGTGGGTTGTGTGATCATGTGATCACGAGGTTCGCATCATTTGGTATCAGAGCTTGACTCTATTAATTAGGTTATATCCTCCAGAAATTTTCGTTTCTTATTAATTCCGCAAAAATTCCTTAGTATCCAATTTCTTTTTCTCCTTGAATTTGTGGCACATAAAAAGAAAAAAAATTGTTGTTTCATTCTGTTATTGTTCAAAATATATCAATAGCATAAAAAAAAATAAAAAGAAAAGAGAAAATAAAAAAAATTGTTTAAAAAGACATTTATTGGATTCTGCCGCAGAAAACTAAACAAGAGACAATTGGATCAAATCAACTCGGAATTAGCTCAAATTTTATATTCTAATTACTGGGATCCTAATCGCATTAAATATCAAATTTGGGGTCAATTGGATATCATTTGCTTTAGGTTTCAAATTCGGGTCTAATCAGGTCTAATTCATAACGTTTTTACGTCGGTATATCAAACTTTGTCATAAATTGCTCAAACCTTATATTCTGTCTATTTGGGTTGATATCGCACATATCTGAAATTTTAACTCAATTGGATATTATTTACTTTAGGTGCCAGATTTAGACTTAACTTGTCGTAAACGAGTCTGTCTTTGTGTCAACGTTTGAAATTCACTTGCTTTCTGTTTATTTCATTTCTTGTAGTTTATTTTCATCATATACAACATATTTGGGTGTTTTTTTTTAATGATTTTTCATATTTTTTGTTTCTATTTTTATTCAAGTCTTTAGTTTCGTTCATATTTCAGATAAACTCGCTTGCTACTCGCGAGACTATCATCGCAGTTTTGTTTTGCTTGTTTTCTAGTTTTTTATTGCTTCTTAAGTCATATATATATATATATATATATATATGTGGATTGTGCTGCCAAGTTGGTTTTATTTGGTGTTGGTTTCTGTATCGCAAGAATCGTAAGGTGAGACGAGAGGTGTGAGCGTGTGAGGATATTGAGAGTGTCTGAGTGAAACATGAGCGACTTGAGGATAAATTTTTTTTTTTACCATTAGCCAAGTTTTGCAGGTGCTATCATGTCAGACCAAAACAACACACCACCCCATCTCGAGGGAGAACTTATGTTCCAAATGCAAGCCATAACAAAAATGATGCAAAGCATGAATTTCATGATGGGGAACGTGTGTGACAGACTTGAGAAGGTGGGAAAATATGGAAATGTGGCTGGAACATGTAACCAAGATGTGAGAAAGGTTGGGGCTGAATGGAAATCAAACAATGACAGTAGGGCCGGAAGGCCAAGGTAGGCTAATTATGAACCTCAATTTGATGATATTTGTGATGGTGATTTTAAGGATGAGACCATAGGCTATCGGAAAGATTTTCTGCAGTGTAGAAACCGAAGGGATTTAATGTATTTTGATGAGGTGCTATGGCAAAAAAAAATGCAGATTCAAAAGGAGAGGTGGTATCAAAGGGAGAGAGATAAAGAGATTAGTGTTCTGAAAAAAGAATCAAAGACTGCAATGCCCAGCAAGAACTGCAATGCCCAGCAAGAGATTAGTGTTCTGAAAAAAGAATCAAAGACTGTATTCTAGGGGAGATGAAGCAAGAACTTGATGTGTTATCGACAACAATCAATGCCCAGCAAGCTTCAAAAAAAGAGGAGAAAAACGACTGCAATGATGATATACAAAATAGAATGGCTGCAACTTTCATCCAAAGTTGTTGGCGACAATTGTTTGCAAAAAAAGAACTCCAAAGGCTTCAAAAAGGCGATAAGGAATTGACCATTCAACTTATTGGTGATTCGAGGACGAATCATCTTGAAGAGAGAGGGAATGATACGATCCAAGCAAGGTCAAATTTGAGCTGAAATTTTACATGGAGTCTCCCGACATATTGTGTTACCTTGGTTTAAAATTTCAAGTCAATCGGATTTCAGTAAGCCATCTCAATACGGGTCAACAGAGCTGTACGAATTTTGTTATTTACTTCCTTTTGACCTGTGGATTTCCTATTTGGCTAGGATTCTTTTTCTAAAAGGATGTGGCATCTTATTTTGGAAATATACTAATTCTACAAGGATGTTTAATAGGATGCAACATAGTTTCCAAGTGTGGCAAGGATTCATAATTATTTCAGAATCCTTTTCTTACAAGGATTCCTTATTCATCCGAGCTACAAAAGGAAGGAAGACTTTAGAATACAACTTCCATGTTGAGGAAGATGAAGCCAAATTGGTCTGAAAACGTGTACTGCCCCTTCTCTTTATTTGCCTCTCCACCTTCGTTGCCATATGGACCATGTCTTCCAATTCCACACAATGTTGTAATTCTACAACATTCGCAATGTCCCTATTCAGTCCATTTAGAAACCTAGCGATAGTAGCTTCCCGATCCTCAATCACGTTGGCCCGAATCAGGGCAATCTCCATTTCCTTGAAATACTCATCCACGGACCTAGAACCCTGATTCAAACCCTGCAATTTCAGATACAAATCTCTATAATAGTGGTTAGGCACAAATCGCCTTCTCATCAACACTTTCATCTCCTCCCAGGACGCTACCGGCCTCTCTCCACTCCGTCTTCTACTAATAACATTCTGATCCCACCAAATCAATTCATAATCCATAAATTCGATGACTACCAATTTCACTTTCTTCACCTCCGAATAGTTATGGCAATCAAAAATCCAATTCACCTTTTTTTCCCACTCCAAATATGTCTCGGGATTTTTTTTACCTTGAAAAGAAGGTATTTTCAGTTTGATAGCATCCAAATCACCATCTAAATCAGCATGTCCGCCAACACTATAGAAACTTTCCCTTTGGCCGAATTGGCCCCTAGTTCTATTCCCATAATCCATTTGGTTTCTAGGCTACCGAAAACCTTCCCAGTAGTCTATGGCCTCATCGTCAAAACCACCATCATCAATATCATCAACGGCCTCCTCACAATCAGCCCACCTTGGCCTGTTGGCCCTACTGCTATTGTTTGCTTTCGGTTCAGCCTATTTTGTGTGCTCGTACCAGCCTCGTTATCACGTTTCTCCACCCTATCAAGTCTGTTACACACATTTCCCATCACAAAATTCATCATCTCCACAAATCTCATGGCTTGCATTTGAAATGTAAGTTCTCCCTCGAGATGGGGTGGTGTGTTGTTTTGATCTGACATGATAGTACCTGCAAAAAGTGGTTAGTGGTAAAAGAAAATTTATCCTCATGTCACTCGTGTTTCGCTCAAACACTCTTAATATCCTCACACGCTCACACCCCTCGTCTCACTTTCTTGCGGTTCTTGCGAAACTTAAACCAACACCAAATACAACCAACTTGGCAGCTCAATCCAAATATATATATGACTCAAGAAGCAATAAAAAACTTCAGCAAAACAAAACTGAGATGATAGTCTCGTAAGTAGTAAGCGAGTCTATTCGAAGTATGAAAGAAACTGAAGACTCGAATAAAAACAGAAAAAAAATATGAAAAATCATTAAACAACACCCAAATATATTGGATATAATGAAAATAAACTGCAAGAAACGGAATCAACAAAAAGTAAGTGAATTTCAAACGTTGACACAAGACAGACTTGTTTATGACAAGTTAAGTCCGAATCTGGAACCTAAAGTAAATAATATTCAATTGAGTTAAAATTTCAGATATAGTGTGATATCAATCCAAATAGACAAAATATGAGGTTTGAGGAATTTATGATAAAGTTTGATATACTGACATAAAAACGTTATGAATGAGACCTTATTAGACCCGAATTTGAAACCCAAAGCACATGATATCCAATTGACCCCAAATTTGATACGTAATGCAATTAGGACCCCAGTAATTAGAATATCAAATTTGAGCTAATTCCGAGTTGATTTGATCCAATTGTCTCTTGATTAGTTTTCTGCGGCAGAACCAAATAAACGTCTTTTTGAACAATTTTTTTTCTTTTCTCTTTTCTCTTTTCTCTTTTTTTTTTATGCTACTGATATATTTTGAAAAATAATAGAAGGAAATAACAATTTTGTTTCTTTTTATATGCCGCAAATTCAAAGAGAAGAAGAAATTGGACACTAAGGAATTTTTGCGAAATTAACAATAAATGAAAATTTCAGGAGGATATAACCTGATTAATGGAGCCAAGCTCTGATACCAAATGATGCGAACCTCATGATCACATGATCATGCAACCCACACGCAAAGACACCAAGTCACGGAAAAGCCAAGTAAATCAGGTTTGATAGGAGTGCGACACAAAGATAACTTGTACCTAGGCACCAGCACTATTGGAAACGGAAACCCCCCACCCAACGAATATTGATTCGCGAAGAAGAAGTATAAGGATGACGCCACGAAGACAGTTGTTCTTCGATAAGTCGTTTTCAGTTCTTTAGAGAACCAAGGAAGGGAGATTATCTCACCAACACACAATAAGTGCAGCAAAGAAGTTTTATTGATCTGAAAATTGCGTAACCTTACATGTTTGGTTATGCCTTTATTTATACTGAATTTGGATTTAAAGAAACCCTAATGGACCTCCCTTAGGTTGATGCGAACCTCATGATCACATGGTCACGCAACCCACACGCAAAGACGCCAATTCCCGGAAAGCCAAGTAAATCAGGTTTGATAAGAATATGACACAAAGATAACTTGTACCTAGGCACCAGCAGTATTGAAAACGAAAACCCCCACCCAATGAATATTGATTCGTGAACAAGAAGTATAAGGATGAGGCCACGAAAACAGTTGTTCTTTGATAAGTTGTTTTCAGGTCTTTAGAGAACCAAGGAAGGGATATTATCCCACCAACACACAATAAGTGCAGCAAAGAAGTTTTATTGATCTGAAAATTGCGTAACCTTTGCGACCGCGACATCGCGACAGTGCCGAAGATGTTAGAAAACCTTTACATGTTTGGGTTATGCCTTTATTTATACTGAATTTGAACTTAAAGAAACCCTAATGGACCTCCCTTAGGTGGACTTATATGAAGCCCACTTACAATTGACCCAAATAAGTAATAATAACCCAAAAACTAAGAAGAAAATTCTAAAAATACTAAAAATCCGAAAATACCATCCTAAATAAGCTAGAATCAGATTTATTACCCTTAAGAAGTCCCAAACAAAATTGAAAAAATCTGATTTGGAAAATTTATGTTGCTGCCCCCTTTGATGTCCTTGATTAGCTTGGAATTCCTTGTTTAACTTGGACAAATAAGAAAACAAATTTCCTCCTTTGTTGCTGATTTAATTACTTTCCTTCCTAAGTGAGGAAAAGCATTAAATAGTCCTCCCCTCTATAGGAATAAGATTTGGCCAACTTCCTTACTTAGTTAGGAGAATAAATTGCTGACTCTTTATCCTTGTACTATTAGAAAAAGACAAGCCTAACAAGGCTGGTATTGGGCCGGACACATCAACCCCTTGTTCCACTTGAATTGGGCTCTTCTTGGACCTGAAATAAATGAATTAAAGGTTGTCCTTCATGCTCCTTAAATGTCCCAAGCCCCTCTAGGTCCATTTTGTTCCATATGTTCTGAACAAGCCCATTGAATGCTTCTTTAAGCTTCTTAGCCCTAGCTCTTGTGATTGGCCTAATTGGCACCTCCAATGGGTTGTTGGCATGATTACGCTTGGTGTTAGGCTGATCCGCATCATAGGTGATCTTAAATGAACCCCACTTACAATTGACTCAAATAAGTAATAATCACCTAAAAACTAAGAAGAAAATTCTAAAAATAGTAAAAATCCGAAAATATCATCCTAAATAAGCTAGAATCTGATTTGTCACCCTTAAAAAGTCCTAAACAAAATTGGAAAAATCTGATTTGGAAAATTTGTGTTGCTGCCCCCTTTGATGTCCTTGATTAGCTTGGAATTCCTTGTTTAACTTGGACAAATAAGAAAACAAATTTCCTCCTTTGTTGCTGATTTAATTACTTTCCTTCCTAAGTGAGGAAAAGCATTAAATAGTCCTCCCCTCTTTAGGAATAAGATTTGGCCAACTTCCTTACTTAGTTAGGAGAATAAATTGCTGACTCTTTATCCTTGTAGTATTAGAAAAGAATTAGGAGAATAAATTGCTAACTCTTTATCCTTGTAGTTTTAGGGGAAAAAAAAAGCCTAACAAGGCTGGTATTGGGCCAGACACATCAACCCCTTGTTCCACATGAATTGGGCTCTTCTTGGACCTGAACTAGATGAATTAAAGGTTGTCCTTCATGCTTCTTAAATGTCCTAAACCCCTCTAGGTCCATTTTGTTCCATATGTTCTGAACAAGCCCATTCACTGCTTCTTTAAGCTTCTTAGCCCTAGCTCTTGTGATTGGCCCAATTGGCACCTCCAATGGGATGTTGGCATGATTACGCTTAGTGTTAGGCTGATCCGTATCAGATAAGAGCGACACAAAGATAACTTGTACCTAGGCACCAACAATATTGAAAACGAAAACCCTCAACCAATGAATGTTGATTCATGAACGAGAAGTATAAGGATGACGCCATGAAAAGAGTTATTCTTCGATAAGTTGATTTTCAGTGTGGAAGGTAGATTATCCCACTAAGACTCAACAATTGTGGTTAAGAAGTTTATTGATATGAAAAAATTAAAAAGTAGTGGAATACCAACTTTTAAAAAGTAGTTAAATATGCACAATGAGTATCTAACATAATTTTTTATTGGATAAGGAGGTATCTAACATAGTTGTCATAATAAACCATATAGATTGACTGCAATGGTTGAATGATAATCGTGAAATGAAAATGACTAAATAGGTTGTGGTTCTGCTTACAAATGGGAAATATATTGCTGAAGTTCTATATGATGTGGTACTAACACAAGCAAGTCATCTCTTATTAGGGAGACCATAGCAATATGATAGGAAAGTAAACATCACACGGTTAAAAATAGATATACTACTATAAACAATGGTAAAACCATCACTCTTGGACCTCTTACACTTAAATAGGTGTATGGTGATCAAATAAAACTAAAAAATAAGCAGGACCCCACGAGGAGAGAGAATTAGGGTGGACCAACAAGTTCAGCCATAACCCAAAATACTTATAGAACCCATTCAATCATCCATCCAAACATAAGCAAACATTCAACTAACACTCAAAACCAACAAAAACATATAACCACTAGCAAAAAACACACAAATCTAGTCAAGAATGGAGGCAATACAACACGAGTGAAGAAAGCCAAATTTGAGTAGAATTATGATGCGAACCTCGTGATCACATGGTCACGCAACCCACATGCAAAGACGCCAATTCCCGGAAAGCCAAGTAAATCAGGTTTGATAGGAGTGTGACACAAAGATAACTTGTACCTAGGCACCAGCACTATTGAAAACGGAAACCCCCACCCAACGAATATTGATTCGCGAACGAGAAGTATAAGGATGACACCACGAAGACAGTTGTTCTTCGATAAGTCGTTTTCAGTTCTTTAGAGAACCAAGGGAGATTATGGTGAATGTTGTATAATTAGAGATTTGGAGAGAACACTGTTCTGAGAGAGAGAGATCTGGGGAGAGAGAGATTAGAGATCAAACTGTCGGAGCTAGATCTACTCCGTCCACCGTTGGATCGTCCTCATTTCTGACTATGTTGTTCGTTCCAACCTTCTTGAAATATTGACCAAATGGATCTTCATTCCAATCTACGAGGTGGGAGATATTGATCTCGCAATATTTCTACTGTTCTGCATTTTTAGCTGCAGCAGAGTGAATTGGGTTTTGTTCAAGCTTGATCTCCTTTGTTCACTGTTGGATCGTCACCATTTTTTAGTATGTTGTTCGTCAGAACATGCACTACAGCTTGACCGAACGGATCATCATTCCAACCAATGATCTCAAAGATATTGGCCTCGTAATTCTGTAATTCTCTTCTTCCTTCATGAACAAAACTGAATCTTGTTGTTTCTAGATTAGCTTGTTGTTGCTTCTGAGCTCAGATTACTTCTTAGACTCAGTTTCTCTTCTTAGAATTTGGTATCTCTAGTATTTGTATGCTGTCATAATGTCCTTATGTTCTGCTGTGGATTCTGGTCCAATGGTTAACTCTAACATTGAACAACACAATGAAGTGAAGTCTGGACATATATTAAGGTTAGAGCTACAAGATATGTTGAATAGCCATGGGATGAGGATTTCTTAGTTTACTAGTGTTAATCAAGCTGATTATGAAGCTACCATAGAGAAGAAACACTCTAATTCCCATGCTGCTAATGTTGTTTCAGAAATGAATCATGTGTTGGGCTCTAAAGTTGATGAGTTGAAGGTAGGGTCTCAGCAACAAGACCAGCTAAACCTTAGCTCCAGATTGAATTTTTTAAATGCTTTGAAGGGTTCTAATGTTAATAACAATGAGGGTAGCAAGACCCTTAGTATTTCTCCAGTCCGTAATCTGCATTTTGCTCCCCCCATTATGACTGATGGTCGTGTGACAGTAGCTCCTCCACTTGATGTGTTTGAGGATGGCTGCCAACTCTGGAAATCCACCCTCGTTGGTCATTTTGTGGGTCAGAAATTACCATATCCCGTTGTTAATTCCATTGCCAAAAAGAATCTGGGGCTCCTACGGTCTATCAGAAGTTTTATCTTCGGATAATGGTTTCTTCCTATTCACTTTTGATTCTGTTGATCACGCCACTAATGTGCTGGAAAGAGCCCCATGGCATATGGCAAACAGACCTTTGGTGCTTAAACGTTGGCAACCGAACATGCAATTTCTGAAAGATGATTTGGTCAGAGTTCCTGTATGGTAGGCTGTATAATGTTCCTCTCGAGTATTGGACTATTAAGGGGTTGAGTTGTGTAGCGAGTGCTATTGGGGTTCCTCTTCATGCTGATCATACTACATTGTTGCGTCAAAGGCTTAGCTATGCAAGAGTTTGTGTTGAGATAGATGCTACGAAGACGCTGGTTAAGGAATACGACCTTCGCTGTCCAAATGGGTTATTCATAACAATTTCAGCTGATTATGAATGGATACCGTCGAAGTGAAATAATTGTAATGTATTTGGACACACCACAGCGATATGTGCTACTAATAGCGGTGATAATCTTACAATGGAGGCAGAGGGTAAAAGGAAAATAGGAGCTGTGAACTCTAAATTTATGGATAAGAAGCAGAATCAGTTTCAATGGCAGGTAGTTGCTAAACGAAATAAGGGTTCTGTTAGTGGTGAGAATGGTCCTTTCGCATCTAAAGTGCGTAACTGTAATGAGAATGGTTTTTCAGCATCTGGTATAAATATGTTTGATTGTAATATGAATGAGAAGGCTGCATCAGATGTGAGCAATGCTGATTGTTATGAAGATGAAAATCCTATCTCTCCTCTTGTTTTGAAGAGTTCACGAGGAGACATGAAGCAGGAGCAGGGGGATACAAGTACTGCTTCAGATCAAAGTTTAGGACCCCAGTAATTAGAATATCAAATTTGAGCAAATTCCGAGTTGATTTGATCCAATTGTCCCTTGTTTAGTTTTCTGCGGCAGAATCTAATAAACGTCTTTTTGAACAATTTTTTTTTTCTTTTCTCTTTTCTCTTTTTTTTTTGTTACTGATATATTTTGAACAATAACATAATGAAATAATTTTTTTTTTTCTTTTTATATGCCGCAAATTCAAGGAGAAGAAGAAATTGGATACTAAGGAATTTTTGCGGAATTAACAAGAAACGAAAATTTCAGGAGGATATAACCTGATTAATGGAGCCAAGCTCTGATACCAAATGATGCGAACCTCGTGATCACATGGTCACGCAACCCATATGCAAAGACGCCAATTCCCGGAAAGCCAAGTAAATCAGGTTTTATAGGAGTGTGACACAAAGATAACTTGTATCTAGGCACCAGGACTATTGAAAATGAAAACCCCCACCCAACGAATATTGATTCGCGAACGAGAAGTATAAGGATGACGCCACGAAGACAGTTGTTCTTCGATAAGTCGTTTTCAGTTCTTTAAAGAACCAAGGAAGGGAGATTATCCCACCAACACACAATAAGTACAGCAAAGAAGTTTTATTAATCGGAAAATTGCGTAACCTTTTCATGTTTGGGTTATGCCTTTATTTATACTGAATTTGAACTTAAAGAAACCCTATTGGACCTCCCTAATCTGAAAATTGCGTAACCTTTACATGTTTGGGTTATGCCTTTATTTATACTGAATTTGAACTTAAAGAAACCCTAATGGACCTCCCTTAGGTGGACTTATATGTAGCCCACTTACAATTGACCCAAATAAGTAATAATAGCCCAAAAACTAAGAAGAAAATTCTAAAAATACTAAAAATCTGAAAATACCATCCTAAATAAGCTAGAATCAGATTTGTCACCCTTAAGAAGTCCTAAACAAAATTGGAAAAATCTGATTTGGAAAATTTGTGTTGCTGCCCCCTTTGATGTCCTTGATTAGCTTGGAATTCCTTGTTTAACTTGGACAAATAAGAAAACAAATTTCCTCCTTTGTTGCTGATTTAATTACTTTCCTTCCTAAGTGAGGAAAAGCATTAAATAGTCCTCCCCTCTTTAGGAATAAGATTTGGCCAACTTCCTTACTTAGTTAGGAGAATAAATTGTTGACTCTTTATCCTTGTAGTATTAGAAAAAGACAAGCCTAACAAGGCTGGTATTGGGCCGGACACATCAACCCCTTGTTCCACATGAATTGGGCTCTTCTTGGACCTGAACTAAATGAATTAACGGCTGTCCTTCATGCTCCTTAAATGTCCCAAGCCCCTCTAGGTCCATTTTGTTCCATATGTTTTGAACAAGCCCATTCAATGCTTCTTTAAGCTTCTTAGCCCTAGCTCTTGTGATTGGCCCAATTGGCACCTCCAATGGGTTGTTGGCATGATTACGCTTAGTGTTAGGCTGATCCGCATCAACAAGTGCACCATCATGCATAGTTTTTCCTCCCGATGCATCTTATTTTAATTTTAAACCAGGTATTATTCAACTTTTACCTTCTTTTCATGGTTTAGAATTGGAAAATCCATACTTGCATTTAAGGGAATTTGAGGAGGTGTGCAACACATATAATAATTTAAATTGTAGCATGAACACCATCAGATTAAAGCTTTTTCCTTTTTCATTAAAAGATAAAGCTAAAACATGGCTACAAAATTTAAGACCAAGATCCATTCGTGTTTGGGATGAAATGCAACAACAATTTTTAAAGAAGTTTTTTCCATCTCATAGAACAAACTGTTTTAAAAGACAAATCACCACTTTCACTCAAAAACCAAGAGAAACATTTTACCAACAACACATATAATAATTTAAATTGTAGCATGAACACCATCAGATTAAAGCTTTTTCCTTTTTCATTAAAAGATAAAGCTAAAACATGGCTACAAAATTTAAGACCAGGATCCATTCGTGCTTGGGATGAAATGCAACAACAATTTTTAAAGAAGTTTTTCCCATCTCATAGAACAAACTCTTTCAAGAGACAAATCACCACTTTCACTCAAAAACCAGGAGAAACATTTTACCAATGTTGGGATAGGTATCGAGACTTGCTTAGTACTTGCCCTCATCATGGTTTTGAAACATGGAGATTGATTTCACATTTTTATGAAGGGTTAACACCTAGAGATAGGCAAATGGTTAAATTGATGTGCAATGGAACTTTTGAAGATAAAGACCCTGATGAAGCAATGGAGTACTTAGACTTGTTAGCTGAAAATGCTCAAAATTGGGACACTACGGGTACTTATGAGGCACCGAGTAAAACTAAACCTCATACATCTAGTGGAGGTATGTACAACCTTAGGGAAGATCATGACCTCCAAGCCAAGTTTGCATCTTTAGCTAGAAAAGTCGAGGCACTAGAATTGAAAAAGAGTGGTCAATTAAAATCTGTTGAAAACATTGTGTGTGAAATATGTGAAACAAATGAACACTCAACCAATAACTGTCCAACCTTGCCTTCTTTTAAGGAATGTCTCCATGAACAAGCTTATGCTTTAAACAGTTTTCAAAGGGCCAACCACAACCCATACTCACAAACATATAACCCTGGTTGGAGAAATCACCCAAATTTTAGTTGGAAGAGTGAGAACAACAATGCACAAACTTCACAACCACCATTTCAAGCACACCACAATTTCCAAAGTTCTCATGGATATGCACCTCCTTATGCTCCACCTCTTAGAAGAAATCTTGAGGAAACATTGCTTGCATTCATTGAAAAGCAAGAGACAATAAACACTCAACTTGCTCAAAGCATAACAGATTTTAAAGATACTCTTGCAAAATTCACATCTGCTCTCAATTTTCAAGAGAAAGGTATGTTTCCATCTCAACCACAGCAAAATCCCAAGGGGCAATATAATGCAAATGCAAGTAGTCTTGGAAGTCAACACATGAATTAAGTCAAATCAGTCATCACTCTTTGTAGTGGTAAGATTATTCAACAACCAATTCTTGAACCTTATGAGAAAGATGATGAGTCAATCTCTAAGTGTAAGGAAAGGGATGAATCTGAACATTGCAAAGAAAAGACTGATTCCGCTCCAGCACTTCCATATTCTCATGCCATGACCAATCAAGAAGAAATCAAGGATGAAAAAGACACCAAAAATGTTGATGCGGATCTTTTATCAAAAGTGACAATAGATTCGACACCCAACATCACACCAATCGATGATTACTTTCCTGATGAATCTCTACTTTCTCTTAGTTCATTAAATTTTGTCACTCTAAGGCACGTGGGGATCATTTCTCGTCAAAAAAGAGGATTGTAGAAATCTTACAAAGCAGATTTTATTGGCCCACCATATTCAAGGAATCACATGCATTCCGCAAAACCTGTGAAAATTGTCAAAAGGTGGGATTTATTTCAAAACACAGAGAGTCTTTAGATAATCTTCTATTGGCTCTTAAGTCTCATCATAGTCGAGATAAGCATCGTGTAATTCATGATTTATGGCCAAAATTCCATAAAGAACATGCTTGATATAGTCTTGGGAATCTGACTAAAAAAGACCCTGTTTGCCAGTTTTTAAGAAAATTGGATGGGAAGCCTATCCCCGACCCATAGAGGGCGTTTAAGCCGTTCTTGGACGTAAAACCAAGGGAAGATGTGAGCCACAATCACAACTACTTATACATACACATGCTTTTTCAAAAGTAAATAAATAAATAAATAAAGAGAGAGAAAGAGAGAGTGTGTGAGACTTTAGCTAGCCTACATCTAGGTGTTATGATTGCCCTTTTAATTTCTCATCTATAAAATCCTCTCTTCCTTCCCTTCATTTCCACTCAACCCATACATTTATCAAATATAGAAGTGTGTAGAAATGACAAGTTCCTGAAGTCAATTTTTAGAGGTTGTCTCCAAAGCTTTAGCACAAGGGGACATCATTGGAAAAACAATTGAAGAGGAACTTCAGGTCTCCACAATGTCGGCTCGAATGAATGCAAATGTTTAACCATGCTGATGCCTTCATTGCTTTGTCAGGTGGTCTAGGCACATTGGAAGAGATCTTTCATATTTCCTCTTGGGTCCAACTGTACATTCACCATAAACCCATAGGTTTGTTAAATGTTAATGGTTATTATGATAAATTGTTGTCTTTTCTTGATCATGCTGTGGAACAAGAATTTCTAACATCTTCTGCACGAAAAATCATAATCTCTGCTGCTACTGCTAAACAATTGATTGACCAACTACAATCTTTCATTCCTGTGATTGATCCTTCCATGAGTCGCATAAATTGGTCATCTAAGGAAAGCCGTAAAAAGCTTAGATTAGATTTGAGTCTTTATTTGTAATTTTTTTTTGTCTTTTTGTTTTATTATTGTGTTTTGTTATTTCTTATATTTGTTTCAGTGTGTTTCAGGTTTGTCAGTGTTCGTTATTTCAGGTGATATCTTCTATACTCTATCTTTCTACCTTTAAACATTGAGGACAGTGTCTCGTTTTAGTTGGGGGGAGACGGTAGTAGCTAAAAAAAAAAAACTATGTTTTCTATTTCATAAAGCATATGCAAAATTGTTGTTACTATGATGGCAGAGTAAGGAGAACTTTTTATGACTCTTGAGACACATCTTAGTAATCATTCGTAACAAGGTTTATCATAATACTTCTTGAAATATTCAGATTTACAAACTCTTGCATTGTTATCACTCAATTCTGCTCATATACTTATTTAACATGTATTCTTAAACCTTAATTTACACACACACACTTTAACATATGATTGTGGGTTGCATATTGGATTATTACATTATTTATGTTCTTTTGTTAAAGGTAACAACTAAGGGAAATGGATAGTATATAATTAAAAAAAAAAGAAAAAAAAGGAAAAAAAGAAAAAAAATGATGATAATAAAAAAATAGATAAGTTTGGTTTCATAGTCTCCTTAACCTAAGCAATTAAGCCTGAAGGGGTGTTTTAACACCTAATGCCCTAAGACCAACTGGTCTGGGAGTCATTAGCCGAAAGCTCGTTACATGGGTTAAAGATGCATGGTGTTTTATGTTATATGTATATATGTTAAAAAAATAAAAAAAACAGAGAAAAAAAAATAATAATCTCAACCCAAGGAAGTTATCCTTAAACATTAGAACAAAAATTTTGTTTTCTTCCAAGAAAAGCACCATAATTATATGTTGATATATTGAGCAAAATTTTTTTTTTATTAATATCTTGTTAAGAGGTATTGAGTAGGTATATAAATTTAACGAGAGTTTGTTTATCTGGATAGATTAATGGAAGTTAAATGATGAATACCTTACTTTGTGGAATTTGCAAATTGTTTCTCTATTTTAACGTTTTGATTACTAGGGACTAGTAATAAGATGGTTGGGGGGTGTGATTAGTACTTAAAAGTGCATTTTTATCAAGGTTTTATATTATTATTTTGCACTTGAAGTATCAATAACTGCTTAACTAAAGCATGCTTTATAATAATATATCTAATAATATCAGATACCTTTAATTTATGGTAAATGTTCATTTTAAATGCAGGCCTATCACATAAATGAAAGGATTGATTGATGAATTTAAGAACTGAAATTGAAAGGATAAAGAGATGGCCAAACTTAGAAAAGAGATGTCGGTGCAATCCAAACCGGAACACTGTTCGGTAATTGGGTCATATCTGGAGCTATAGATCTCCGATTTAGGTCTACTTTATATAAATGGAAAGGTAAGACATAGGCCTACAACTTTAATATGGAGCCCAAGATCTAAAAAGTCCATTTTCAAGTCCAAATTATAGCAACAACAAAGAAGTCCGAATCTGTCCTCCAGCCCGAGCACTGTTCAGTATTTTGGCCATATCTGGAGTTCTAGAAGTCGAAATGAGCTGAATTTTTTACACAAGAAAGATGAGACAATTTCCTACAACTTTCATGTTTCAAGTGGCTCCAATTTTGACGTTATCAATGATGTCTTGGGCAGAAAAGAGAAGATAAGGATTGTCACCAAGTCAAGAGTTGGTCACCCACTCATCAATTAGTCATCAAATCAATAGTTCCCAATTTTAGCCTATAAAAGGAGGCATTTGCCATGAATTTAGGCATATTGGTCTCCAGATCAAGATCATGCTTTTACTTTCTCTCTTTGTATTTTTTTTTATTGTTTATGCTTTGCTTTCATTAATATCAAGTTTATGCATTTCATTTCCTTTCATTTACTTAGCTAACTTTTATCTTATTTATGTTCTTATTTTGTTTATTTATTTTTCTTTCTTTCATTATGTCTAGCTAAGTTTATTATGTCAAGGTAAAAAGGTTACACTAGTGGTGTAAGAATAAGTATAGTGTAAACTTAATATGAACTTACATGTTTGATACTAACATGTTTTGTATTTGTTATCTTGTTCACTCTTTCATACTTTGCTTGTTAAATGACTGATCTTGATTTATGTTGTATAACACTTGGTACAACAAATGCTTGGCACTTTTATAGCCCATACTGTATGGTATAACCGACACCTGAGCTATGAAAGGAACTTGATTTGTTGTTAACATAAGTTATAATCATGAATGCTTGATGAGATTTACAAGTATTAGCATTAATTGAATAAGATGACTTATGTAATCATGTTAACAATCTATAATCAGATTAGAACCTCCTTTGTGTGTGGTTTCCAATTGAATAATAAAATTTTATACTATACTTGTTTGATATACCATTAGTGGAACCTCTAACCTTGACATTTGTTATTATCATCATTTAATCCTTACATTAATATTCGATCTCCAAGTTCTTATCTTCTTCTTCTTCTTCTTCTTCTTCTTCTTCTTCTTCTTCTTCTTCTTCTTCTTCTTCTTCTTCTTCTTCTTTTGTTGTTGTTGTTGTTGTTGTTGTTGTTGTTGTTGTTGTTGCTGCTATTATTATTATTATTATTGTTGTTGTTGTTGTTGTTGTTGTTGTTGTTATTGTTACTATTATTGTTGTTTATAATTTGTACAATTAACCTCCCTGTGGTTTGACCCCGGTCTTACCGGGTTATTTATTACTTCGACACTCCTACACTTGGGAGAAGACATCAATCTTTTCGCCGTGTCAAGTTTTTGGCGCCGTTGCCAGGGAGGTAAGTTCTTGTATAAATTATAGTACTTATTTTATTTTCTCTTTTCACTTTTCTTTATATAATTTTGTTTCTTCTATAATCATGAATGTTTGACGAGATTTACAAGTATTAGCATTAATCGAATAAGATGACTAATGTAATCATGTTAACAATCTATAATCTGATTGGAGCTCCTTTGTGTATGGTTTCCAATTGAATAATAAGAGTTTATAGTATACTTGTTTGAAATACTATTAGTGGAATCTCTAACCTTGACATTTGTTATTATCATTGTTTAATCGTTACATTAATATTTCTTCTCAAAGTTCTCATCTTCTTCTTCTTTTTCTCCTTCTTTTTCTTTATTATTATTATTATTATTATTATTACTACTACTACTACTACTACTACTATTATTATTATTATTATTATTATTATTATTATTATTACTATTGTTGTTGTTGTTATTGTTGTTTTATAATTGTTGTTTATAATTTGTACAATTAACCTCCCTGTGGTTCGACCCCGGTCTTGCCGGGTTATTTATTACTTCGACACTCCTGCACTTGGGAGAAGACATCAATCTTTTAGTCGTGTCAAGTTTTTGGCGCCGTTGCCGGGGAGGTAAGTTCTTGTATAAATTATAGTAGTTATTTTATTTTCACTTTTCACTTTTCTTGTATATAACTTTGTTTCTTTTCTTTTGTTTCTTTTTATTTTGTTTTCTTCCTCCTTCTTTTGCTTTCTTCTTCTTTTTTTATTTTATTCCTACACGTGCATGAGAGTGTGGTCACGTACATCAAGTGGTAGACTTTGTAGGGTATCCTCATCATTTTCAGAAAATATGGCCGAAGAAGATAATCAATCACTTCATAATGAGAATAATGAGAATAACCGTGCTAGAACACTTAGAGACCACATGAATCCCACAAGAACAAGTGCACCATCATGCATAGTTTTTCCTCCTGATGCATCTCATTTTAATTTTAAACTAGGTATTATTCAACTTTTACCTTCTTTTCATGACTTAGAATTGGAAAATCCATACTTGCATTTAAGGGAATTTGAGGAGGTCTGCAACACGTATAATAATTTAAATTGTAGCATGAACACCATCAGATTAAAGCTTTTTCCTTTTTCATTAAAAGATAAAGCTAAAACATGGCTACAAAATTTAAGACCAGGATCCATTCGTGCTTGGGATGAAATGCAACAACAATTTTTAAAGAAGTTTTTCCCATCTCATAGAACAAACTCTTTCAAGAGACAAATCACCACTTTCACTCAAAAACCAGGAGAAACATTTTACCAATGTTGGGATAGGTATCGAGACTTGCTTAGTACTTGCCCTCATCATGGTTTTGAAACATGGAGATTGGTTTCATATTTTTATGAAGGGTTAACACCTAGAGATATGCAAATGGTTAAATTGATATGCAATGGAACTTTTGAAGATAAAGACCCTGATGAAGCAATGGAGTACTTAGACTTGCTAGCTGAAAATGCTCAAAATTGGGACACTGCGGGTACTTATGAGGCACCGAGTAAAACTCAATCTCATACATCTAGTGGAGGTATGTACAACCTTAGGGAAGATCATGACCTTCAAGCCAAGTTTGCATCTTTAGCTAGAAAAGTCGAGGCACTAGAATTGAAAAAGAGTGGTCAATTAAAATATGTTGAAAACATTGTGTGTCAAATTTGTGAAACAAATGAACACTCAACCAACGATTGTCCAACCTTGCCTTCTTTTAAGGAATGTTTCTATGAACAATCTCATGCTTTAAACAGTTTCCAAAGGGCCAACCACAACCCATACTCACAAACAGAACAAGCCCATGCTTTAAACAGTTTTCAAAGGGCCAACCATAACCCATACTCCCAAACATACAACCCTGGTTGGAGGAATCACCCAAATTTCAGTTGGAAGAGTGAGAACAACAATGCACAAACTTCACAACCACCGTTTCAAGCACACCATAATTTCCAAAATTCTCATGGATATGCACCTCCTTATGCTCCACCTCCTAGAAGAAATCTTGAGGAAACATTGCATGCATTCATTGAAAAGCAAGAGACAATCAATACTCAACTTGCTCAAAACATGACAGCTTTTAAAGATACTCTTGCAAAATTAACATCTGCTCTTAGTTTCTAAGAGAAAGGTAAGTTTCCATTTCAACCACAACAAAATCCCAAGGGGCAATACAATGCAAATGCAAGTAGTTCCGGAAGCCAACACACGGATCAAGTCAAATCAGTCACTACTCTTCGCAGTGGTAAGGTTATTCACAAACCAATTCTTGAACCTTATGAGAAAGATGATGAGTCAATCTCTAAGGGTAAGGAAGGGGTTGAATCTGAGCATTGCAAAGAAAAAACTGATTCCCGGCCAGCACTTTCATTTTCTCATGCCATGACCAATCAGGAAGAAATCGAGGATGAAAAAGGCACCGAAAATATTAATGCGGATCTTTTATCAAAAGTGACAGCAGATTCGACACCCGACATCACACCAATCGATGATTACTTTCCTGATGAATCTCTACTTTCTCTTAGTTCAATGCCTCGATTTGCTAAAAATATCAATTTTCTTGCTTCAGGATTTTTGCTAGCTCACTGGAGTACCGAAGACAAAAAAAAATTTTTGAGCAACGTGCAAAAATTTTATTGGGATGAGCCTTACTTATTCAATTATTGTCTTGATCAAAAATTTCAAAGATGCATTCCCGACAATGAGGTAAGTAATGTTATTAAATTTTGTTTCTCTAAGGCACGTGGGGATAATTTCTCATAAAAAAAGAGAACTGTAGAAATCTTATAAAGTGGATTTTACTGGCCCACCATATTCAAGGAATTACATGCATTCCACAAAACCTGTGAAAATTGTCAAAAGGTGGGATTTATTTCAAAACACAGAGTCTTTAGATAATCTTCTATTGACTCTTAAGTCTCATCATAGTCGAGATAAGCATCATGTAATTCATGATTTATGGCCACAATTCCATAAAGAACATGCTCGAGATAGTCTTGGAAATCTGAATAAAAAAGACCCTATTTGCCAGTTTTTAAGAAAATTGGATGGGAAGCCTATCCCCGACCCATAAAGGGCGTTTAAGCCGTTCTTGGACGTAAAACCAAGGGAAGATGTGAGCCACAATCACAACTACCTATACATACATATTTTTTAAAAAATAAATAAATAAATAAAGAGAATGTATGTGTGTGTGTGTGTGTGTGAGACTCCAGCTGGCCTACATCTAGGTGGTATGATTGCCTTTTTAATTTCTCATCTATAAAATCCTCTCTTCCTTCCCTTCATTTCTACTCAACCCATACATTCAACAAATACAAAAGTGTGTAGAAATGGCAAGTTCCTCAGGTCATCATATAAGAAATATTTGTGTTTATGGTGGATCTAGTCCTGGGAAAGAAAAGGAGTTTTTAGAATCA
>NW_011509433.1:0-502 GCF_000495115.2 Populus euphratica | reverse complement strand
TTTGTAACATCGAAGAGCATTGGATCCTCGAAGATGAGAGGACAGCTGGACCCAGGAATTATTATACGTGTTTCTTATTAAATGGAATGACGTAGACGTTGGAAAAGACGCGCGTGACTGATTGAGCCAACCGACCTTTGCTTCTGCGGTCCGATTGGACCGCTCTTGGTTATCATAGACATTTGAACCGGCAGAGCTTTTTGTGTGGAGGAAGCGTTTCCTTCTTTATTTTGACAAAGAGATTGGACGGAGACAAGGGAGCTTCCTGGATGGACAGATGGCACATGTCAAGGATGTGTCGAAGAGGACGAAAAGTTATTTCAGTGGTCGTGATTGATTGGTGTTTTATGAGAAAAAAGTGAAAAAATAATATAAATAGTTCAATTGTAAAAAATATAAAATAAATTTATCTCTTCAGCATAAATATAATTTTAGAATAAATTTGTATATTTTAAAAAATAAATGTCTCTTTTATCATTATCATCTTCATCTCTATTATCTT
>NW_011509432.1:0-502 GCF_000495115.2 Populus euphratica | reverse complement strand
AATAGCTAATAAAAATTATTTTTTTATATATAATTTATATTGATTTTATTTCATGAAATATTAAATGGTGTTTGGTTACTATTTTAATATTCAAAAAAACAAAAATAATTTTGAGTTTCCAATCATGTAGTCATGCTCAACATTAAATTAAGTTTATTTATAAATGATAAATTAACTAAATCAACCTCAAATAATTAATAAAAAAAATATTCTTATAAGTTGCCCATATTTCTCTTTAAAAATGCCAGGCAACATTTAATTACTTTCTCAGTATTAAAATCGGTAAAAATATAAGTGATAATATTTCTATACTTAAATTTACTCTAAAATATATTTATTTTCTATATTTATCTCTTTAACTAAATACTCTTTTTTTATATTTATTCCTTTTATACCATGACAATAACCAAATTATTATGCTAAAATGTACTATTTTTCTCAACAAATCCTCCCCATCAAATTATTTATTTCTTTTATTTATAATGTAATTTAATTATTTTTT
>NW_011509435.1:0-502 GCF_000495115.2 Populus euphratica | reverse complement strand
TTTGTGCTTGCTTTTATTTTCTCCTCTATGTTTTTTTTGTTTTGTTTTTTGGGACATCTTGGTTTTCTCAATAAGCATGGCTCTTTTTTAAACTTATTAAATATGCGTGATATTTAAAAAATTAATTTTAATTTTTTTTTAGATCCTTGCTCAAAAATTAAACTTGACAAAAAGATACATGAAACAAAAAAATAAGAAAGTAATTTGGCTAAAAAGAACACAAAAAAAAGATCAAAAGTTATTGAAATGTAAAACCATCAAATTAATTATTATATAAACAAGAGGAAACCAATTACAAAAAGTCTATAAATCTTTACCATTCATCTGTCTTCTTTAAGTGGTAGAAGTCACTTTTCTTTTTGTTTTAGTTGGTTAAGTTCCCTCTCAACATGTCTTTTTGAAGTAATATGTTTTTTTGAAGTGTTGTTCTAGTTGAATTGATTTGATTCCATAGGTTTCAGGCTTTGAAAACTAAACCAAATCAAATTTTTTATGATTTTCT
>NW_011509434.1:0-502 GCF_000495115.2 Populus euphratica | reverse complement strand
CTTAGACTAAATCTTTGTGCTATTCTGGGAAGACAATTTTAGATTGTAACCTTTTCCCTTTTCCTTTTTTAACGGGAATTTTCTTTATATTTAAACAAGGCACGAGCCCATTATAATTGTTTAATGAAGTCCAGAGTTACAAGGCAAGCAGTGGTGGAAGCAGGGGCCCGGCCCTGCAAAATATTTAATTTATTTTATTACTTAGACACTAAACACGCTAAACGTTAAAAGATTTGAAGGTGGAATATATTTTATTTTTATAAATGGGCTCTTCCCATAGTAAATATATTGATAGAATTTGATCATGTTTTGTTTTAACTCCCCCTTGAAATATAAAGTTGTTGTTAATTTTTAAAATCCTAACATTAAATAAAAGATGGATATAAAAATAGAAATAATAAATGGAAAAGTAGAGTAGACAACAAACCTATTAATTAATTAATTTTTTATTAAATAAAACAAGATAATTGATTATTGATAATCTAAATTTCAAATATATTTT
>NW_011509430.1:0-503 GCF_000495115.2 Populus euphratica | reverse complement strand
ATGGTTGAAGTCGAGGCATAGTTTGGTCTAGTGGGGAATGTTTGTTTTGCAACCCTAACATGGAACAGTATTGTGAGAAAAGGATCCTCACTTACAATGCCATTGACAGAGATGGAAGAACCACTTAAAAAGTCTACTCTTCGGCTATGTTTGTTCATCAAAAGTAAGCTAAATCAGGCAAACAACTTCATTTCCAATCTCTAGTTTGTATAGTCATTTAAGATTTATGATGAATATAGGTTTGTGGTTAGGAAACCAAACAAGCTTGATCCAGAACACAATGCTAAGGTGACAACTTATAGCCCTTTGAAACAATTCTGTAGCTATAGTAGGTTATCAAAGTAGAAATTTTAGGCTTAGGTGAAGTTGGCCATGTAGGTGTGCTAATTGCAAAGGCAATGGGGCATCATGTTATTT
The DNA here is from genome assembly GCF_000495115.2 of Populus euphratica. Lineage (NCBI taxonomy): Eukaryota > Viridiplantae > Streptophyta > Magnoliopsida > Malpighiales > Salicaceae > Populus > Populus euphratica. The sequence continues at coordinate 86 of NW_011509430.1, read as the reverse complement.
TCTTAAGCTTTTCTGATAGGAAGATGGAGGAAGCTTTGGAGCATTTAAGTGTGGGTGTTTTTCTGGCGAGCTCCAATGCAACATAG
>NW_011509429.1:0-503 GCF_000495115.2 Populus euphratica | reverse complement strand
TCTTCTCTTTCATTGTGGCAAGCAGCCGCAGGTCCTCACATATTTGCTTTGCCCTAATAGCTGCATAGAATAGAAACTGTAGGGAGTTTCGATGGCTTTTAATTCAAGTTTTCCAGCAAATGCTTTCGAAAAAACAACCTCAAGCAACAAACTTCTTCCAGGAGAAATAAAATGATAATCTTAAAAATCCCCAACACTCTTGCTCACCACGAACATAGGTTACAACTTAAATATGCTAAGGCTGTAAATTCTTGAAGGATAATATTGCTATTTGCATAGTTGAGTCGGGATACTAATTAAAGACAAGAATGATAGTTATCAGGGGTGTTTACGGTCCAGTTCAGTGCAGTTTTAACTCAAAAATTTAATTGAATCAAAAAATAGTATTTCTTGTTAACATAACTTGAACCAAACCCAGAATCGGTGTAAACCGAACTGGTTTTGTTATGTTTAGGTTGGTTTTTTAGTGTTAAAAACTAGAAGAACCGAAATCAATCAATTAA
>NW_011509431.1:0-503 GCF_000495115.2 Populus euphratica | reverse complement strand
TCTCGGTTTATCTAAGTATTTTTTTATAATTATTTTTTTATATTAAATTGATTAAAAATTAAATTTTATAATTTATTTTAATTTACTTTTTATGAGGTTATCCATTTCATAACTCAAATCACAGGTTTAGAGAGTTAACCTTGGTCGACAAAAAAGTTGTTTTTTTATTCTTTTTTCATAGTTTTTTTTTTAATTTTAACACTAGATTGATTAATAATTAAATTTTTTAATTTGTTTTTATTTGTTTCTTATTGTATTGTCCTGATCTCATTATTCAAGTCACGGGTTTAACAAATTAACATAAATTGATTATGGTCAATTTTTTGTATTTTTTAATTTATTTTTTTAATTTTATCATTTAATATTAAATTTATTAAAAATTAAATTTTATAATTTATTTTAATTTTCTTTACATGGAATTATCATGATCTTAAATTTTAAGTGGATTGATAGGTTAACTCAAATTAATCTGAATCGGTTTAATATTTTATTATTTTAATATT
>NW_011509424.1:0-503 GCF_000495115.2 Populus euphratica | reverse complement strand
GATTTTAGTAATTAATAATTATTTTAAATTTAACAACTAACTCACGTTCACTTAAATTATCACAATGTTAAGGGTTCAAGCTTTTCACAAAGCATCAGATATACTGAGCAAAAAATATTGACTCATCATCAGTGACTATAGTTTGCAGAGGAACATCTTGGCTCATGATTTTTTTTTTTCTCTTGTTCAAGCTTATATATATATAGATTATGACAAACTAAATAAGTTTATTTCTTTTCTATCTTTTTCAAATTTACATACTATTAATATTTATAAATCTTACAGTAAGAGTAGCATATTACTTTGCTTAAGCTCTCAGAACAGATAATTAAAAAAAATACACAAGATAATTTTATCTTTAAAATACAAGAACGATTTAAATTTTATTTTCCCTCTATTATGGTTTGCTTTGATGGTAAAAAAAATCATAAAATAATTTGAAAAATACAAAATATTAAATTAGAAAGACTATAAAAGATTAAGATCTTAAAATGAAAAGGCCT
>NW_011509427.1:0-503 GCF_000495115.2 Populus euphratica | reverse complement strand
ACGAGAAATAACTTCCACATGCTTCAGAATGACAAAGTTTAATGACACTACTTACCTCATTCTCAGGAATGAATCTTTGAAATATTTGATCAGGACAATATTTGAATAAGTTAGGGTCATCACAATAAAAATTCTTCACTTCGTTCAAAAACTTTTCTTTGTCTTGGGTACTCCAATCAGCCGGCAAATCTCTTAAAGCAAGAAAATTGATATTTTTATCATACCAAGGCATTGGACTAAGAGAAAGTAAGGTTTCGTTAGGAAAGTAATCATCGATTGGTGTGATGTCAGATGTCAAATTTGTTATCATTGTTGACAAAAGATTCACATCAACATTTTCGATGCATTTTTCATCCATGATTTCTTCCTCAGAATAAATCATTTGCAAATCTTCAGATTCATCCAACTCATTTTTACTTAAAGTAGATTCAAGTTGATCATAAACTAATTCGTCAATATGATCTACTTCTTGTAAATTATTATCATCTCCAGGTTGCTTGCAA
>NW_011509428.1:0-503 GCF_000495115.2 Populus euphratica | reverse complement strand
TTTTGATGGATCAACTAGCAAAACCCATCATTTTTGTGATGTTGGGTCCAAACACCAAAACAAAGTTGACCCGTTGCAATTGATTTAAGAAACAGATCAAGAAAGAGATAGTAATCTTAAAGAAACTCATTCTTGTATACTCTGTCAATAATTAATTGAGATAATTGAAGAAACCTAAAATAAAGTTTAATAAATTTTAAACCTTTTCAAAACTAGTCATTGGGCTTTAAATGTTCAAGAAAAATAGCTTGACTGAACATCCACAAACACCTTCAAATATAAAAGAGATGTTGCTTTAAAGATTATGTGTTGTATCTTGCAAAAATAGTAAAAGAAGTTGATAAATGCAAAAGATGTAAATGATTTGTTTTTTATTTTATTTTTATTTTTATGTCATGAACAAACGTATTTTATTTAGTGTTTTATGAGAGTTTATATCTATAAAAAATATTAAAATACATAGAGAAAGAGACATAAATGAAAAATAACTATCTTGACTAATT
>NW_011500823.1:78064-84312 GCF_000495115.2 Populus euphratica | reverse complement strand
TCTCTCCTCTCTCTCTTTCTTTTTATATGCTAAGAAACCCTAGTTCCTAATTTACAAAGTAGTCCTCCCTTAAGTTGACAATTGACATTTAAGTACTTCAATAACTATTTTCTCTAAATAATAGAAATATCCCTGCTTGAAATCTTCAAGCTCTAACTTAGAGGAGCTAAATTGCTGATATAAAAACTTGGATGACGGTTTAGAAGCTTTAAAACATAATTTGGACTATTTCTTCACGAAACCTGATTGCTGGCAGAATTCATTTGTCATCTTTGAAAAATCATATCTCCCTCATCTGATATCGTTTTTGGCTGAAATTTGGAGCGTTTACACACCTTTGAGTCAGGAATCCAAAACATTGAGTTTGAATAAATTGGACTTCTATAGCTCTAGATATTGAATTTTGAATAGATAAAGGTCAACAGTGGCAGAATGCGAGATTTGACTTTGAAGGATGTGATTTCCATGATCTTTCTCTTTTTATTTTTCTTGCATTACATTTCCAGAAAGATATGGATGTTAGCTTTTTAGTTTCACTAGAATCACTTTATTTCGATCTCTAGAACTCACGCTCGACACAAAACATTGACTGAACGTCAAATCTACCAATTATCTCCAATTTACTCCGTTTTGCATTTTCCATCCAAAAGTGCCTTCAAAACATAAAATAAAAAATATCAAGGCATTTTACATATAAAACATGGATAAAATATTAGGTAAATATGGGTGAAACTATCGAATAATATGGTTACATTAGTGGTTCAACCTTAGTCTTGTTGGGTTATTTATTACTTTGATACTCTTGCACTTGGAAGAAAACATCAATCATTTAGTCTTGTCATGCATATGCAATATAAAAATATTAAAGCATAAATGAATGCAAGTTGAAAATAGAAATGACAAACAAAAGCAATAAAAATTTAAAGCATAAAAAACATACAAACAACAAAAATAAAACACAACAATCAGACAAATATACAAAGCTTAATATACTCATCCCCAATAGAGTTGTTATTTTGTTGCACATGTGTAGTGTCATAGTGTTTGTCCTCTTGGGTCAGGATCTCTTAAGTGATAGTGAAAAAAATAAGGAATTCTTGTTTCTTAACATTAAAAAAGGATGGAGTCACCATCTAATTTTTTAGTTATTATAAATTTTAACTAATCTCAAAAGTTTGGATAAGGAGACTTGTTTATAAGGACATATCATCCCTAGTACACATCTTACCTAAGGTAAGATGGATTGTTTATTTATATGATATAAACTAAGGTATTATTGTGTTTTTCAATTGTCGATTTGTTTAAGGTTTAAGAAAAATTATCCTCAATAAGAAGGTTCGTATCTTATCATTTCATAATCATTGATATTAGGACAAACAAAATAATTGTTTTGATATTTTCAAAATATAAATCAAGTTCTCAAGACTTTAATAAATTGGTTATTAAATTTAATATGCATGCAAAATAAAAAGAATATTTTTGTGATTTTTATAATATGCTAAAATATGCAAATATAATTTATTTTGAGAAATTTGACCATATACAAATTAAAATAAAAATTATATTTTTGAAAGAAAGATTTTTTTGTTGTTGTTTTTATGAAAGGGAATCTATTCATTTAATAGCAAAAAAACAACTTGTGTATAGGTCATAATTTTAAATATTAAATATGTGAGGGAAGAAAAGTTAAAGAATTCAAAATTAATTGCAAAATAATCTTCAAACAATTAAAAAATTTATGAAAATTAGACTAAAATAATATTTGATAAAACCATACATAAAACATAAATACAAGGCTTGAAATTTTGCGAGGACGTACGTGTTTGTAAACCAAACCTTACAAAATCCAAAATTTACATTTTTCTTTGAAAAATTTTTGTCAAGCTAAACATAACCTTAAGCTACATGTAGGCTCAACCAAAACCCCACAGGCTGCGCCTCTTAACACAAAAATATGCTTGGCCAAAATGGGCTAAAGAACCAAATAGCCCAACCTTCCTTTCAAAGCAAAAGATATTAAAAACTCAAATTCACGAGCAAAGAAACAAGGAAGCCTCACTTAGATCAAACCAAAAATTATACCAGCAGTTCTCTTTCTTTTTTTCCAGAATACTTAAAACATATGTAGACATTTTCCATTATATTATTTCTTTACTAAACTAGAACATATAAACTGTCATGATTACTTTCAAAAACAAAAGACTACATACCTCATGAACTTTGCTACACCTGTTTTGGGAGACTGCAACGCTGCTGCTACTGTTGCTGCTCACGGTGCAGAAGAACTGCAGGAGAGAATGCTGATGAGATCTGTTGACGAAGAAGATTTTCTATTGCTGGACTGAAACCGATCCTCAGCTAGCAATGGCGTGATTGATGCTCACGGTGCAGAGTAGGTGACACTGCTGGAAGGTTGAACTGCCATGGCTGCTGTTGAAAACAAATCCTTCACTGGGCTCTCGGTTGAAGAGAGGACGTTGGTTCTTGTTGCTGGAAGGAAAGGAAGGATTCTGATGGTTCTGCCACTGCAGCTGAGGAAAGGTGTGGCTGAGGAGCACCTGCTGTCTCTGCTTCAATGGAAAAAAATGGAAAATCAAGAATGCTGGAACTTGGCCTCTTGCTGGTGCTCACGGTTTGAACTAAAAGACCACCACGGTTGAAGACAAAGCTACTGCTCATTATTGGTAATCTGCTGTTGTTGGAGGAGTGCATACTGGACTGCTCACAGTACTGCATAAAGGAAGATGATGTGCACGATGTTGCTAATGGAGGAAGACAGTGCACTGTTGCTGCTGCTGTCAATGGAAAGAATAGACTCCAGGTGCTGCTGCTATCAGAAGAAAGAGACTCTGGTTCTCAGCCAACTGGATGCTGCTGATGGAAGTTGTCGAAACAAATCTGCTACTGCCATGGCGCAGAGAAGAAGCTCCTGCTGGACTGGATTGAAGCTTACGGTTGGGTTGACAGCAGCTGTTGCTCTTCTCCTACAAATCCAGTCAAGCTTTCCTATGTTTTAAAAGATAGAGTCCATTATTCTAGTAATACTAGAAATGGTTTTTTTGTGTTTGTTTTTCAAGGGTCACGTTGTTTTGTCTCTTATAAGAGGGAGGGGCCATTTTTCTTTGGGCGAGAAGGAGAGTTTTTGGGTATGGAAGAGGAGAGGGGCTGGTTCAAGTATCAAAATGGTGGCTTCTTGAAGTTGCAGAGTGCAGAGATGGTGGCTACGGAAAGTTTTTGTTCGGCTAAGTTTTGACAATGGCTTCCCTCTCCCCCTCTTGGCTGCTTGAGTTAGGGTTTTGTGAGATATTTATGAGGAAAATAAGGAGGTTTTCATGAGTTGATGGGATCTGATGTTTAGGAATACATCTCATCCATTCATTAAAGTTAATGATAAAAGCTTTGTAATCGACCAAAGGAGGACACATGATTGTTTTTGCAGGTAGAGCAGTGTTGGATAATATTTTTAGGAGAGAAATTATAACTGTTTTTAATGCTATAAGAGTTGGCATTTCAGTTTAAAATGAAGTAAAAATATCAAGGTATAAGTTATTATAAAGATGTGTGTGGTATAGTGAAGGGGTGAGAGACAAATTAGAGTTGAAAAGTGAGCACGTGCGCATCTTTTCTTTCGTTGCAGGAGAAAGAAAATAATGAATAGTGAAATTATAGTTATTTTTAATTTTATTCTTCAACCTTTAGTATTTTGTAATAAAGTCTTTAATCAGCTCTAATTTTTTGGATTTCTTATAATTTCATCCCTAGTCTTCTTCAACCGGACCCTCAAATTTCGATGTTTTTTCACAAAGTAATCCTTAGTTTCAGATTTTTATAATATGTTATACTTTAAATTTTTTTTTAATTAAACCCCTGATTGTACCAATTTAGCCTTTCAAAGTTTCAATTGTATTCCTAATATTTCAATCTTTGTGGTAACTTAAATTGGACCTCTAAACTTGATTTTTTAATTAAATCCTTGATTGAATCCATAAAACCACTAGAAATTTTATTAAATCCTTAATCTTAATTAATTCTTTTAATTTTTATACAATTGACTATTAAACTTAATTTTTCTTCAATTAAGTCCTTCAATAAGTCAATTACATATGTTAGAAGTTTAACTAATTATGTAGGCTTAATTAACTTTTTAAATTTTTGCCAAGTTTGGATTTCAACCTTAAATTTCTTCCTTTCTTTTTTCTCATTTTTCAAAACATCCAAATCTAGCTATTCTTTTGGTATTTTAGTCTTTTGCAACTCAAAGGCTTATCTCCTCATATCCCAAAAATATTGTTGGATTTTTTAATAAAAACAAAAAAATATACATTTTCTATAAAATAAATTTAGGAGGGGTTCAAAATTAGGTTATGACAATGTCCCTCCTTTTTACAATACTTGCGTTGTAAAGTCTTTTAAAAGACTTTTGAAAATAAGTTTGTAAAGAAAAAAAAGTGTTACATATTTGAGTACTAACCCTTGGTTCGTAATCGGGTAACAAGCTCGTGGTCTCTTTTCAGGTGACCAGCCCATTGTTCATGATCGGGTAACCTATTTGTGTGTGAAAATATCTAGGACTTTTCATAAATGATCTCTGTTGAGGCGACCTATCTATGGTTCATGATCGGATAATGACATGACCAAAAGATTAATATCTTCTTCCAAATGCAAAAGTATCGAAGTAATAAATAACCTGGTAAGATCAGGGCCGAACCACATGGAGGTTAATTATATAAATTATAGATAACAAGAATACAATAACAACAATAATACCATACGGTTGGGCTATGAAAGTACCAAGTATTTGTTGTACTAAGTGTTATACAAAACATGTTAGTATCAAACATTAAGATCCATGTTGAGTTTACACTATACTTATTCTTACACCATTAGTGTAATCTTTTCACATTGACATAATAAACTTAGCTAAACATAATGAAGAATAGAAACATAAATAAACAAGATAAGAACATAAATAAAATAGAAGTTAAGTAAAAGAAAGAAAATGAAAGGCATAAACTTGATATTAATAAAAGCAAAACATAAGCAATACAAAGAGAGAAAGCAAGAGCATAATCTTGATCTGGAAATCAAGATGCCTAAATGCATGACAAATGCCTCCTTTTATAGGCCAAAATTGAAAGCTATTAATTTGTTGACTAATTGATAAGTGGGTGGCCAACTCTTGACTTGGTGACAATCCTTATCTTCTCTTGTCTGTCCAAAACATCATTAATAACGTCAGAATTGAAACCATTTGAAAATATGAAAGTTCTAAGAAATTATCTCAGCTTTTTAGAATAAAAAAACATTGAGGTCATTTGGACTTCTGGAACTCCAGATATGGGCCAAATACTGAACAGTGTTGGAGCTACAGGACAGATTCGGACTTCTTGGTTGTTGTTACAATTTGGATTTGAAAATAGCCTTTTTAAATCTTGGGCTCCCATCAAAGTTGTAGGCCTATGTCTTACCTTTCCATCCATATAAAGTAGACCTAAATTCAAGATCTACAGCTCCAGATATGGCCTAATTACCAAACAGTGTTCCGGTTTGGACTACACCAATATCTTTTTTCTAAGTTTGGCTATCTTTTTGTCCTTTCAATTTTAGTTCTTAAACTCATCAATCAATCCTTTTATTTATGTGATACACCTGCATTTAAAATGAACATTTACCATAAATCAAAGGTATCTTATATTATCAGATATGTTATTATAAAACATGTTTTAGTTAAGGAGTTATTGATACTTCAAGTGCAAAATGATAATATAAAACCTTGATAAAAATGCACTTTTAAGTACTAATCAGATAACATGACTGTTGTGTGAAAAATAACTAGGATTTTCCATGATTGGTCTTTGTTTAGATAACCAACCCATGATTCATGAGCAGATAACCTACTCGAGGTATGAAAAATAACAAGGAATTTTCATAAAAGGTTTCTATTTAAGCAATCAGCTCGTGGTTCATGATCAGGTAACATACTGAGATGTGAAAGAACAACTAGGATTTTTCATGGTTAGTCTCTATTTAGGCGATGAACCCATAGTTCGTGATTGGATAACCTGTTTATCGTGTGAAAAATAACTAGAATTTTTCATGGATGGTCTCTATTCGGGCAATTAACCTATGGTTCATGATAAGGTAACCTAATCATGGTGTGAAAATGACACGACTAAAAGGTTGATGTCTTCTCCCAAGTGCAGGAGTGTCGAAGTAATAAATAACCCGGCAAGACCAGGGTCGAACCA
>NW_011500823.1:57741-72309 GCF_000495115.2 Populus euphratica | reverse complement strand
AATAATAATAATAATAATAATAATAATAATAATAATAATAATAATAATAATAATAATAATAATGAAAGAGGAGAAGAAGAAGATGATGAGAACTTTGAGATGGAATATTAATGTAACGATTAAACAATGATAATAACAAATGTCAAGGTTAGAGGTTCCACTAATGGTATATCAAACAAGTATAGTATAAACTCTTATTATTGAATTGGAAACCACACACAAAGGAGGTTCCAATCAGATTATATATTGTTAACATGATTACATTAGTCATCTTATTCAATTAATGCTAATACTTGTAAATCTCGTCAAGCATTCATGATTATAACTTATGTTAACAATAAATCAAGTTCCTTTCATAGCTCAGGTGTCGGTTATACCATACATTATGGGCTATGAAAGTGCCAAGCATTTGTTGTACCAAGTGTTATACAACATAAATCAAGATTAGTTATTTAACAAGCAAAGTATTAAAGAGTGAACAAGATAGCAAATATAAAACATGTTAGTATCAAACATTAAAGTCCATATTAAGTTTACATTATACTTATTCTTACACCATTAGTGTAACCTTTTCACCTTGACATAATTAACTTAGCTAGACATAATGAAAGAAAGCAAAATAGATAAACAAAATAAGAACATAAAAGTTAACTAAGTAAAGGAAAGGAAATGAAAGGCATAAACTTAATATTAATGAAAACAAAGCATAAAAAATACAAAGAGAGAAAGGAAGAGCATGATCTTGATCTGAACACCAAGATGCCTAAATGCATGGCAAATGCCTCCTTTTATAGGCCAAAAATGGGAACTATTGATTTGATGACTAATTGATAAGTGGGTGGCCAACTTTTGACTTGGTGACAATCCTTATCTTCTCTTGTCTGCCCAAAACGTCATTGATAACGTCAAAATTGGAGCCAGTTGCAAACATGAAAGTTGTAGGCAATTGTCTCAGCTTTCTTGTGTAAAAATTTCAGCTCATTTGGACTTCTAGAACTCTAGATATGGCCAAAATACCGAACAGTGCTCGGGCTGGAAGACAGATTCGGGCTTCTTTGTTGTTGCTACAATTTGGACTTGATAATGGCCTTTTTAGATCTTGGGCTCCATATGAAAGTTGTAGGCCTATGTCTTACCTTTCCATCCATATAAATTGGACCTAAATCTGAGATATATAGCTCCAGATATGACCCATTTACCGAACAGTGTTCCGGTTTGGATTGCACCGACATCTCTTTTCTAAGTTTGGCCATCTCTTTATCCTTGCAATTTATGTTCTTCAAGTCATCAATCAATCCTTTCATTTATGTGATAGGCCTGCATTAAAAATAGACATTTACCACAAATTATAGGTATCTTGTATTATTAGATACATTATTATAAAATATATTTTAGTTAAGGAGTTATTGATACTTCAAGTGCAAAATGATGATATAAAACCATGATAAAAATGCATTTTTAAGTACTAATCAGAAAAATAACTAGGATTTCTCATGATTGATCTTTGTTCGGGCAGCCAACTAATGGTTTGTGATTAGCTAACCTACCCATAGCATGAAAAATAACTAGTATTTTTTACAAATGGTCTTTGTTTGGGTGACCAACCTATGGTTCGTGATCAAATAACCTGCTCATGGTCTCTTTTAGGCGACCAACCCATGGTTCGTGATCAGGAAACCTACCCATAGTCTCTAATTAGGTGATCTACTCATGGCTTGTGTTTAGGTAGCCTACTCGTGGTGTGAAAAATATCTAGGATTTTTTATGAATGATGGATGGTGATGTCTTAGATTTTTTTTCCAATAAGATGACTTACCTTCCCTTTTTGAGGTGGACTATCTTCTAATTTTTCTTTAGATTGTCCATGCTAGACTTATGATAAATTAGAGCCTTGTTGGTCTCAAAACCTTGCTAGGTTTTTGTTTATTGTAGCCTTGCTAGGGCTAAAATATTATAATAATCACTTTTATTTTATATTGATCATTCTAACACGTGACCTGGGCCTTAGCCTGAGTTGGTCCTGATTCGGGTTTTAAAACTATATTAATAATTATTTTTATCTTTACATTGACTTGAATCAATAGTCAACCTCAATCGTAACCTAAGTCTTGTCTGGGTCGACCCATTGGGTTTTAGAACTATGATAATAATTACTTTTATTTTTAGGTTGACTCAGGTCAACCCATGATCTGGACCTCAATCGGTGACCTAAGTTATACCTCAAGTTGATTCTTGAATTGTGTTTTAAAACTATAATAATAATTTTTTTTTTATCTTTATATGTCTTAATTGGACAATTTTGAAATTGAGATTTTTATACAAGGATATTTTAGAAATAAAAAATAAAAGATATTATCTTTGAATTCATGTCCCTTCTATATCTCTTGTTTTAAAAGTACAGAAATTCATTCCAAAATTATTATAGAGACATGTTTATTTTTAATTTTTTATCTTTGTCTTTTCAATCAAATACATTTTTGTCTTTATTGTCTCCATCTCTTCTATCCTAAGATAATAATCAAACACTATCTTGTAGTCTTAGGTAGGTTAAATATGAAATAAGTTTTGAAATGAATTATAGAGAATTGGTTTAAAATAATTAAATCATCCACATTAGTGGGGAGTATTTTTGAAAAGTGTTAAGTCGATCATGCAATTGATGGCTAGTTTGATTAATGGTATGAAATCAAGTCAATTGTCTTAGTAGGGATTAAGTATATGGCAATAAATTGATTTATGATGATGGGATTTATGTTTGAGAAGTTAATAATCATAATGAAAGAGTTTTACTTGAAAAGGGTTACATTCAAAAGAAATTACACTATTGCAGTTGCATGTGCATCTTTATTTTAGTATAGTATGTATACATAATGCATTTAATTATTACTTATCTTACAATGTATTTCACATCAACTTTCTCTAACACTACATCAGTGACATCATTGATAGATCTTCATAGTTTTTGCGTTAAGTAAAATGTTGTAATTTTTATCTTTTGATATATAATAAAATTTGATGTATGATTATGAATTTGTAAAAAGATAAAATATTTGATTATTAATGATATATTAAATTTAATGAATATTTGTAATTGATGAAATAACTAAGAACATGTTTGGAAGTGTGCTTGCGGTTACTTTTTGATTAGTATTTAAAAATGCATTTTTATCAAGGTTTTATATTATTATTTTATACTTGAAGTATCAATAACTCCTCAACTAAAACATGTTTTATAATAACAAGTTTGGTACCATAAGATACCTTTAATTTATGGTAAATGTTCATCCTAAATGTAAGCCTATCATATAAATGAAAGGATTGATTAATGAGTTAAAGTATTAAAATTGAAAGGACGAAGGTCAGCCTTAGAAAAAAAAATGTTGATACAATCCAAACTAAAACATTGTTAGGTAATTGGGTTATATCTGGAGTTGTAGATCTGAAATTTAGGTTTGCTTTATATAGATGAAAAGCTAAGACATAGGCCTAAAACTTTCATACAAAAGGCAAGACTCAATTCTACTGTTTGGAAGTCCAAATCTTAGTAACAACATAAAAGTCTAAATCTGTCATACAACTTAGAACTGTTCAATGTTTAGTCTATATCTCAATTTCTAGAAGTCCAAATGACCTCATTTTTTTTTTAAGTTGAGACAGTTTCCTAGAACTTTTATGCATAAGGTTGGTTCAAATTCTGACATTATCAATGACATTTTATTCAGACAAGAAGATAAGGATTAACTCCAAGTCAAGAGTTGGTCACCCACTCAATATTTTTTCAACAAATCAATAGTTTTCAATTTTAGCCTATAAAAGGAGGCATTTGCCATGCATTTAGTCATCTTGGTTTTCAAATCAAGATCATGCTCTTGCTCTCTCTTTATTATAATGCTTACGTTTTACTTATATTAATCTTTTATATTTTATTCTTATTTCCTTTTCTATACTTAGTTAACTTTTATTTTATTTATGTTTTTATCTTGTTTATTTATGTTTTTCTTTTTTATTATATTTAGTTAAGTTTATTATGTCAATGTGAAAAGATTGTACTAATGGTTTAAGAATAAGTATAGTGTAAACTCAATATGAACTTTACTATTTGACACTAACATGTTTTGTATTTATTATCTTGTTTACTTTTAATACTTTGCTTATTAAATGGTTAGTTTAGATTTGTGTTGTATAACACTTAGCACAACAAATACTTGGCACTTTTATAACCGAACCTTATAATATAATCGACACTTATACTATGAAAAGAACTTGATTTGTTGTTAACGTAAGTTATAATCATGAATACCTGACAATATTTACAAGTATTAGTATTATTCGAATAAGATTACTAATGTAATCATGTTAACAATTTATAATCCGATTAAAATCTTCTTTGTGTGTTATTTTTAATTGAGTAATAAAAAGAGTTTATATTATACTTGTTTAAAATACCATTAGTGAATCCTTTAACTTTGATATTTTTTGTTATCATTGTTTAATCCTTATACTAATTTTCTATCTCAAAGTTCCAATCAACTTCTTCTTCTTCTATTATAATTATTATTACTAATATTACTTTTATTATTATTATTATTATTATTATTATTATTACTACTACCACCACTACTACTATTACTATTATGATTATTATTATTACAAGTACTATTCTTATTTTTATTCTTATTATTATTCTTGTTGTTATTCTTATTGTTGGATTGTTGTTATTTATAATTTATACAATTAATCTCTTTGTGGTTCGACCCTAGTCTTATCAGGTTATTTATTACTTCAACACTTTGCACTTGGAAGAAGATATTAATCTTTTGGCCATGTTACCTTTCAAAATACCTTTCACATAGAAAAGTATGTTAATAATATTTTTTATTTTTTAAAAATTATTTTTGAGATCAATACATCAAAATGATTAGAAACACATTAAAAACATATTAATTGAAAGAAAAAATATTTTCAAATTTTTTTAAAATCACTTTTGAAATGCAATGTCACACTCTAAAATGAGTAATTATTATTGTGCGCTAGTTTGCCCCTATTTACATTGCTAATAACTAAAAGGTCATGATAAAATTATAAATTGCTTGTTTTAATTTTATTTTTTATTTTTAAGGATATTATATTCATTTTACTATAATAGCAAAAATATAAAAAGACCACAAAACATCTTTAAATCCTAATTAAATTTTTTCACTATATTCAAAAATATGTCTAGACTAAAATTAAATTTTTTTATTATTTTAAATTATTTTAATCTGTTAATATAAAAAAAATTAAAAAAAATATTATTTTAAGATATTTTAAAAGAAAAATCATTTTAAAAAACAATATTTACCATTATCTCAAACAATATTTAAAATTGTGTTTAAAAATATAGTTGAAAACGTGTTTTCTAAAGAATTAAAAAATTTTATTTAAAATTAATTTCTTAAATTATTTTTATATATTAATATTAAAAATAATTAATATATAATTTTAATATATTTTTAAATAAAAAAATACGTGGAGATGAAACATCAATTTTAAAAGAAAGATCAATCATAAAATTTATCTTATAAAATCAACGAAGTACATACTATCCCATTCAGGAGCCCTCCATAAGTAGTGGCTCTTTCGGTCCCCGCACACACAACCCCACCCCAACACCCCCACCCCCCCCACCAAGAGTCACCTGGATCTCCACCTCTCCCGATCGGCAAATATGGTACGTTCACGATCTATTGTCGTTTTAGCTATTCACTTCCAATTTGTACTGTCGTTTTATACCATCCTCGTCGAATTTGTTCCAATCTGCATTGATTTCTTACTATTATCATTTTAATTACATATCTCCTTATATAAATCGTTAGCCTTGAATTACACAGTTGAATAAATTGCATGACTTCGGAATCAGTTACTCTCTCTTTGGTTGCTAGGAACCGGAGGCTTTAAATGTTAGCTTTGATTTGTTAGGAACCAAACGGAGTGTCGAGGTTGTGAATTTTGCTGAGATCTGGTGTAATTACGTGTGGAATTTGATTTTAGATTTTTTTATTTAAATTATTTGTGAAATGTGTGTATTCGAGGTCTGTTTGGTTGCTGAGAATGTGAAGGAAAATCTGGAATCTGGAAATACTTTTGTTTTGACTAGTTTTATATATATATATATATATATATATTGCTTGTGATGATGAGTGATGCCACCTTTCTCTTTTTCTTTTTTTGGATAGGATTCCTGCCCCATGGTGAAAAACATTCTTCTGCTAGACTCTGAAGGGAAGCGAGTTGCGGTCAAATACTATTCAGATGACTGGCCGACCAATAATGCAAAGTTAGCTTTTGAAAAATCACTTTTTGCAAAGACTATGAAATCAAATGCCCGCACAGAAGGTTTGACAATGCTGCATAAATTTGTTAAGCTATTTGAACCTTTTTAAAAGTAAAGTTGTGCATCTTTGAGGAATTATTCAGTTTGATTGCTAACTGAATATGAATTACCTCTTTAATGGCATGCAGTCACAATAATCAAGTAGTATTCATTCACTTCAAAATTTTATTTAAGAAGCAAACCAAAAAGCTTATTTATCAAGTCAATGAAAAAGATATTTTTGTATTGTGCAAGAAAAGCAAATACAAGTTTGCATATATACTTCCCTTCTTTTTTTGCAAGCACAGTACAATGTTCATAAACTATAGGTTTTGTCTTTAATTATTTGTGCTTGCTATGTACTCTTTAGAAACAAGATCTTGCAGAATTTGGTGCAACTCAAAATCCTCTTCTGTTGAATCCAAAATTACTTGCCTGCTTTACATCTCTCCAAATGCATGAGCAAATGCATATTTTTCTCACGCCATAAAAATCATTGTCTTTTTCTCCAAAGTTATTTTCTATAATCATTTGCAGATGAAGGATCTTAATTAATAGGCAGAATTTTCTGAATTTGGAAAACTTGTTCAAGTCTTAATTGGGAGTGCTGCTTTGAATGAGATGAAATTTCTGTATCTTGCTTGTTCTCAGTCAGCAACGCTCTTGCTTTTTTGTTTATAAACCTTCTTAACAGTTCATACCTTTACAACTTACTTTTAAGTTAGTTAATGGAGGTTCTTGACATTTGAAAAAATTGCCAGATTATGTTTTAGGAGGACTGCTAGGGTTCTAAAATGTCTGCATTTTCATCTAATCTTCACAGTCCTGGCTTCTGGCATGTTGTCTTGAAATGTGTTCCCCTGAAACTAAAAGTAGTAAGGTTAATTATGAGACTTTAAATTCTGCTCAATCAAGTGTGCAAGCTATGAGATACCATGTGACTTGTGTTCCTGATATGTTGTTGTATGCAGCGGAGATTACAATGTTTGACAGTAACATTGTCATCTACAAATTTGTCCAGGACCTCCATTTTTATGTGACTGGAGGTGAGGATGAAAATGAACTCATTTTAGCTGCTGTTCTTCAGGGTTTCTTTGATTCAGTCTCTCTCCTCTTGAGGTATTTCTGGTCAAACTTCTAACTGATTCTTAATTTGATTTAATGATTGTGTGATTTACTTTTCCATATCATTGTTTTAGGAGCAATGTCGACAAAAGGGAGGCACTTGAAAACTTAGATCTCATTTTCTTATGCCTTGATGAGATTGTTGAAAGAGGGTACGCAACTAATATTTTTTGCCCCACTTTTTTTATGTTTACTTTGATAGTGGTAGAATAATTATGTGTTTTTTTATTTTTTTTTTCAGGAATTGGAATTATCCAATTCATGATATAGGAAAATTTAATTAACTAAAAAAACTGTTAGTTAAAATGCAGTTTTTTACATGTAACCTTGATGGATAAACTCCTGCAAATTGAAAGTTTCATATGCTACAGAACACTAGATGAGTCAACTGGAAGTTATAGTCCTTCTGTATTCATGCTGTCTTCTGGGGTACTGTATTATTACTGGCAGTTTGTAGCGTAGGTGAGTTTGTAGTTTTTGTATAACTGTTTGGTGTGCGTGTTTATGGCAGCTGTAGTGGAATGGTTCTGTTACCTTTTCTTGGCCTTTGCAGGACAGTACGCATTCAAATATATGATGATTATTACAGAATGAGAAAATAATCAAGGAACTGGAAACATCTATCCTATCCAAACAATCCCATTCTCTGTTTCTCATCCAAACCTTCTGAGAGACATTTGGTTAAATCACACAAACATGAATTGATTATGATTTTCTAGCCCTTCGCTTTCCCTCTCCATGAGGACTGTTGTTTTAGTACAACAGAATCTTGGTCTTGTGTGACAGAGGTTGACAGAGGTTGCTAGTTCAAGCCCTAAGTACAACCACTTCATGCAACTTTATGGAAGGGTGGGAGTCGCTAAATTTCCCTTCCTAGGACCCACTTGATTATAGACAATGTGGTTGGGAGATGAGAAAGTGAGGGGAAAAATGAGCAGAATGAAAATTTGAGGTGAGTGAACTTTTTCATTGTTTGGAAAGGAAAGAGAAAGTGGAGAGAATGGGAAGCAGGATGAAAATTTCCCATATTGGCCCACTATTTCGCTCGGTGCACAAGTGGGGAAAATGGAGAGAATCTGCTGGAAATTTCTAGGTTTTCTAGTTTTACCAATTTTTCCCTAATCCTTTACATTAATGTGTGAGGGCACATACTTATAATAAATCACTTCCTCCATTTTATATTGTTTAAGATCATTTTCTTCTCGTTTTCAACCCATCTAAACAAGGAGGAAAATTATATTCTTTTTTTTTTCCATTCTCTTTCGATTCCATTTCACTCCTTTTCTTTCCCTTTTCATTTTTTCCTTTCCAAGTAAGAGTATTATCTTTTCCTTGAATAGTGTTTTTTTCCTGGTAGATCATCCTTGCAAAGTATGATGTAACTAGTAGCTTTTTTATCTACAGAAAACAAATTGACCCCGGAGCTTCAATTCACCTTCTTTTGTTTCTAATTATGGTGTATATTTTGACAGAAAGGAAGCCAGCATAGTTCAATTTTTGAAGAGAAGTATATTCTTTTTCACCATAAGGGGAAAAGTAAAAGTAAATTGGAAAATAAACCAAATGAATGGAAACTTAAATGACTGTTGAAATTTTAGCCAGTGGTGGTGGCATGTCAGAATTAGTATTTTCTTTGTAAACAAGCTCTCTAATCTATCCTCATATGGGGCTTGGATGATCAAATCTTAGCATCCTAACGTGATTGTTAAAGTCTGTCCTCCTAGTTGAACGTGATTTTTTCCCCATTTCATTAGCTATCATTTAACTGGTGAAAGTAATTTAATTTCGATTTACTTGCGCCAGCTTAAGATTTTTAAAAACAAGTTTCTGATCGTGCTTCTGAATATGAAGCATTTGATAGTCTGGTCAAATATAGAAGTGGTGCAATCTTTATGTCACCTTGTTGACACATTAAAACTATATGCTGTATATTACAGCAACAAAAGATGGTACGAGTACAAGTCCCTTCCATGCTTCCTTCCCTATGGAGGTTCTCTATTCCTGCAATCTGCATATTTTTTGCTCGTGATGCTGCCTGGTTAATATGATGGTCAAGCTCTTATACATGTATTTCCTGCATTTGTGCTTGCTTGGCAGCATGATCCTCGAAACAGATGCCAATGTTATTGCTGGAAAGGTGGCTGTAAATAGCATGGATCCTACTGCACCTCTATCGGAGCAGGTTTGATTCCCTCCCTGTAATGTTCTTTGTTGTATTTGAATATTTAAATGTTACCATGGAATGGAAGTATTGAATTGCTAATAAAATTATCAATCTTTAAAACTGCCAGAGAGAACCCCTGCTTTAACATTCTCTAGGTTATATTTGTGCTAACCATACTTTTCTCCTTTAGTTTCCTAACGTCACCCCATAAATTCCCTTTCTAATATTGCAGACAATAGGTCAAGCATTGGCTACAGCTCGTGAACACTTGACGAGAACCCTTTTTCAGTAGGTTTTTCATGCACACTCAGAGGTGGCTTGGTTTTATTCTCTTGGTTAAGTTTTTATGCCGTTATTGGCCTTTAAGCAGTTTATTCCATGTATTTTTGTCCGAGAGTTTATTGAACAACGAGGATTGTTTTAGGCTTGTAGTGAAGCAACTCCTATCCAGCCAATAATGTCTCTTTAGCTTTCATTGTGGACCGTGGCATGACTGTGACCTAATTAATATAGTTGATGCTTAGTGATAGGATTGCAGCTATATCTTTGCACAACTTCTTAGACTTGGGTCTCTTAGGCATAATGTAAACATGCAGTGTCTTGTACTTTGTTTGAAAAAATTACACCTTATGTGCATTGGGAACAAATGCGTGAAATTGGTATTTTTCGTAATTGGATTGTGTTGTTATCTCTTTGATTAAAAAAAAAAGAAAAGATAGGTGTTGCTGAAACCATTATGCCATGGATTCATGACTGAAGTTTGAGCGAGTCCTCAAGTTGTAACTTAAGATAGTGAAACTGTCTTGTCTATAAGGGCCTTGCCGGTAGGTCTTTTTTATTTTTTTCTTGGGCCACCAGTTATATGTGCGCGGCTGGGGGTGATGCCATGAGACCGTTCCTTTGCTGGTGGTATTTTTGTGAATGGTAACCTTGTTTATTGTTTGTGGTGGTGGTCCGGCAAGTGGATCTAGGGTGGTGGTCAGCTGGAGCTTCCTCGCTGAAGCTCCTACTTGGGAGAGGCGCTTTGATTATGTGGATTCAGTTCTACTCTCTTGTCTCCTTTACATGTGCACGGGAGCTTGGCTGGGGTGATGGATGTTTTCCGGTTAGTTGGGAGGTGGTAGGAAGGGATTGTGATCAATCAATGGTGGTAAAGTTACCTCTCCCTCCCTCCGCCAGTGGCTGGATTTGGTTTTGATGGCCTTGCCCCTCGCTAGGGGCTCGGAGGAGGACAGTATCTAACTGGAAGAGGTAACCGGTGATCAAATCTAAGAGGAGTTTTGGCTGCAATTTGGTGGCGTACGGATGTTCCGGGCGCTTGCCAAAGTAGTGTTGTGGGGCTGGGTCCCAGGTACCTGGGTTGCTAAGTTGTAAGTCTGTTTGCCTTGTCCGTGAAAGGATATATATAGCTGTGTTGCAATTTTATTCGACTTGGTTCCTCGCTTAACCTCCTCCTCTATCAATAATTGGACAACTGTTGACCAAGAAAAAGCAAGATGCATCGAACTGCATTCTACCAATCCATGCACGGTTTAAACGTACCGGTGTAGCCGATGGTACAATCCATTAAATATCTTCAGGCAACCCTCTAAGAATTTGACACGCTTCTTGTCTTGTTCTTCACAGGGTCTCCTATTCTAAATCAAAATTCACGATAATGTGAAGGGAATACATAGGGTCTTCTCTAATTATTCACGTGAGTTTCTATATTTATTTATTTGACCTTGAAATAACAGATTAAATTTGCTACTACTATATCACTATAAAAATAAAGATTACTCTAGACTTCTCTTATATTATGATTTTTTTTATAAAAAAAACTCAAATATTTAAGAAAAGATTCAACTTATAACCTGCTTGTGTAATGAAATATGCAGGATTTTAGAATTTTGGAATATGGATGAGCATTTATAATAAATTCTGTTTTATCTTTATTTTATTTTCTCAAGTTCTTAAAGTCTCTTAACGGTCACGATATAGTGGCGACTGCAAGTCATTCATTATATAGACGACTCCCAATGTTGTATTCTTATAGCGATGGTGTGTATGGAAGACTTGAAGACGGAAGTCATCTCTGTTTGGATAAAGAAGGCTCGCATGTGCTATTATTAATTACGGGTTTGTTGGTTTATCAAAAAGGAAGACTGATTGGTTTGAGGGCGTGAGAAAATAAGGTGGAGGATGTTGACAGTGGTGGTGGTTCTAGGGTCAATCCATGAGAGAGTGAAGGGTTGTCTCGGCTGGACTTTACAGTGGCTAGGTTTGGTTTGAACTGGGAAGTGGTGGTTTGGGTTGAGATGGTGGCGAGTGATCTCGGGAAAGAAGGGTTAGAGATGGGTCTTGTTTGGACACTTTAGGGGGCAGCGGTGTGGAGGAACTAAGGTTAGAGAGAAAGGCTGTCGGGTTTTAAGGTTGTGGCCGAGAGGGGGTGAGGTTGATTTGTGTGTGTTGTGGAACGGCTGGTTCAGTCTGTGATGGGGTGGGAACTGATGGGTGTGATGTCAGTTTCGGGTAAATATAGAAAGGAAGAGATGGTGGCTGTTTGTGTGATGGATGAAGGCTTAGGGAAGCTGGAAGATTTTCCAGTGTTGGTGAAGGCAATGCATGGTCTAGTGCTCTGGAATCAGAGGCTGGTCTGGGTTGTTTTCCTCTCTCTTTTTTTCCTTTTTTTTTTTTTTTGCAGATTTTTCTTTGAGACCCCTGCTCTGGTTTCATGGGAGACACCCTGTATTTTTTTCAGAGTGTTGTGTATGGTCCTGGTGAATCCCCCCTTCCAGTTCTCTCGTTGCCGGTTTTTGAAGACCCTCACAGGCTAAGATTGTGGTAATAATTTAGGAATTAGTTTTGGGTCTTGATTGAAGATTTTGGGTTAGAATTCTAGAATTTGAGAGCTGGAATTGGGATATTGATTGCTGGAATTGCTGGATCTTGGAATCTTAAAATATGGGATTGAAAATTTCAATTAGTAGATTTGAAATTTGGGATTAATTGCCAGAGATTTTTATTTATGAATATAGATATTTAGGATATCTTGTATCCATTTTGACTAATCTTACCATCTTTAAAATTAACAATAATATAAATCTTCAATAATTATTATATTAACAATCACATGAATTAAATTCAAAACCACACAGAAAACAAAAATAAAATTTTTAATTCTAAATTCTTAGTAATAGATCAATTACTATATGGTTAATTGCCAGAGATTTTTTTTATTTAAAGAGGCTGCGGGATTTAAAGCTGGGAATCAGGAGATTGCAATTGTGCTTTATGACCAAAAGATTTGAAAATTAATTGCTGAATGTTGGAGTTTAATTTGGATTCTAGACTAAATTGAATCAATTAGATAAAATTGTACTGAAAACATAAATTCAATAAGCTAAATTGAGTTAATTTAACTCAATTGAACTTAATTGAGATTAATTTAACTGCATTGATTAGCCTAAAATGAAATTATGAAAATAGTCAATTGATCTCTTTAATATTTAATCCTTTTCATTATAGTTCATTCCTTTTGAATTTTTCAATCTCATTCAATTAAGATATCTCTAATCTTTAAATTGATTTCAATTTAAACTCTAAATTGAATTAATTCATCTTTCTAATTTTAATTTAGCCCTTAGATTATGCAATTCTTAAAATAAGTTCATAATTTACTTCTTATTTTGAATATTTATTTCAATGCCATTCTTAAAAATTAAATTTCTTTTAATCGTAGCTAAAATAAATCAAATTGATCTCATTTATAAATTTTATTTTTAATTTAACCTTCAATTATATCCCAAAAATTTCCAAACTTCATTTTTGCTTGCTCAATTATTGGCCAATTTCAACCCCCAACTATTTCTTTTTACACAAAATATAAATAAATAAGAAGAAAATAATGAAATAATTAAAATTAACAAAAATCATTGAAAAGATAATTTTTTTTAGATATTTTTATTTTCCAAAATATATTCAATAATGGGGGGTTAGAATTGAGTTATAACTATCATAACTCGAATTTTGACCCCTTTTTTTTATTTTTTTTGAAAAAATTAAAACAAAATCTAAAAAATATATTTTTAATATATTTAAAATGTTTTTAGCATTTCCAGTGTCTTTTCAAAAGAATTAAAAATTATAAAATTTATTTTTAATGTATTTAACATTTAACACATTTATTTCAAATCATCGATTTGCTTTTATCATCAAGTCAACGTTGATGATGCTTGTTTTAAAAAGAAAAAATAATATTTGGACAAGAGGACCAAAAATGCAAAAAAACAAAGAAAGAAAAAAAAAGAAGAAAAGAAAACAAGGGACTAAAGTGATTTTGATTTGCCTAATGATTAAGCAATTAAGAGGAAAAAGACAAATTAGTTTTCCTATAAATAATGAGGGGATCTCACACACATACACAAGGATTTTGGAAGAGAATTAATAACATAAAAAATCACTAGGCCTAAAAAACATGACTCGTGCATTTCTCTTTCTCATTCATCAGCTTACACTCCAACTCGCATCCATTTATAAATAATAAAAAAGCTCTCTTATTTCCTCCTCCACCAACCCTCTTTTATAGCAATTAAGAACTAAAGATCATCCTCACTGACTTCCATCATCTCCTCTACTGTCAACATCCCTCCGAAACCAATAAAAGAATTAAACTTGGTTGCTTTTATCTTCTTTAATGGCACTGATTAACATTCTCTCATAACCTATTGACCTATCACTGACCACCATCAACACCATTTCTCTTCCCATGTGATTAGTACTTAAAAGTGCATTTTTATCATGGTTTTATATCATCATTTTGCACTTGAAGTATCAATAACTCCTTAACCAAAGCATGTTTTATAATAATATATCTAATAATATAAGATAACTTTAATTTGTGGTAAATGTCCATTTTAAATGCAGCCCTATCACATAAATGAAAGGA